>NW_024472293.1:0-152500 GCF_017654505.1 Polyodon spathula | reverse complement strand
TTAACTTGGCCATTGTTATACAGCAACCCTCCCCCCCAAAAAACACATTTTATAACGCTGTAGTCGGGAGCCACAGGTAGAAGCTGTGCTATTTGAGTGGCACCTTATAAAAACAGAATGCCAGTGTAATGGCATTATGGGGCAAATGGGAGCAAAGATCATGCCACCTTATAACCTGCCCACAGCACACAGGGCAGCCTTATAAATGAGGGGGCACTGCACGTGACTGATGCTTTTTCTTGTCGAAATTCGCAGGGAGGGTTGGGTCAATTGATCTGAGCGCCACAGGGTGTTTTAAAGACAGGCCCAGGCCCCGCTGAGACTGTCCGTCTTACCGTGCCGGACACCTTGACGTCGTGCAGCCGTCCCCACTCGTCCTCGTGGCTGTCCACCATCATGGCGCTGTCGTCCTCGTCCGTCCCCCACTCCGCGTGCAGGTCCAGCCGCACCTCCTCCCCCAGCGAGTGCATCCCGACCGCGGGGAACAGACCATCGGGGGATTGGGGGAACACCACGGAGCCAACCTGCACAAACAGCGAGCACAGAGCCTTTAATGAGACAATAACCTAGGGGTTTATCAAACACTGAGCACAGAGCCTTTAATGAGACAATAGGGGTTTATCAAACACTGAGCACAGAGCCTTTAATGAGACAACAAGGGTTTATCAAGCACTGAGCACAGAGCCTTTAATGAGACCATAGGGGTTTATCAAACACTGAGCACAGAGCCTTTAATGAGACCATAGGGGTTTATCAAACACTGAGCACAGAGCCTTTAATGAGACAATAGGGGTTTATCAAACACTGAGCACAGAGCCTTTAATGAGACAACAAGGGTTTATCAAGCACTGAGCACAGAGCCTTTAATGAGACAATAGGGGTTTATCAAACACTGAGCACAGAGCCTTTAATGAGACAATAGGGGTTTATCAAACACTGAGCACAGAGCCTTTAATGAGACAATAGGGGTTTATCAAACACTGAGCACAGAAGGGGTTTATCAAACACTGAGCACAGAGCCTTTAATGAGACAATAGGGGTTTATCAAACACTGAGCACAGAGCCTTTAATGAGACCATAGGGGTTTATCAAACACTGAGCACAGAGCCTTTAATGAGACAATAACTTAGGGGTTACGTTCTTAGTGGAAACTTTCTTTGCAAAATATTCCTACTTTGACTCCATTATTAAACCGCGAGAGCAGTCTTTTAACGATGTCATCTTGCAGTAGGGTATTTATCACGTCTCATAATGCTAAGCAACATTCTGCAGTAGTTTAAAGTCTGTTATTTCTTGCCAGGACCCCCTTGACACTGAGAGGTGCATCTCAAGGGTCCTGTCCTGGTTGAATAAATACACGTGAAACGTTAATTAAAGACTGAGCCAGAGGCACTTCACGCCAGCGCTGAGCAGCTGCTCACCTCTTTCCCGTTCTTGGTGAAGAAGACTGTGGTGAGTCCGGTCTCGAACGACTCCAGGTAAATCCCGCACCCTATCCGGTCCCCTGTGATGCACTTGAGACCGAACTGCTTACCCACGGTGCTCCCATTGTACAGCCTACGAACAGGAAAGCAAAACTGGAGACTGGCACGTATTGTAACCGTCGACACGCGTCTTACACCCAACAATCAATACAAACAATTCTATACTGGATTTAGTCACTGGGATCCTGCAAGTCCTGACCTGACAAAGTTTCTACATCAGGAGCCAGACAGGCCCTGACAAATGGTCTTGTTCCTAAATGTTCTTAAGTCCTGTACAGTTCTACGCAAAAAACACACAAAAAAAACCTTCACAGCTTTTCATGATTCGGTTATTTCGAACTTATCATCTCGGCTACAAAACACCAACGTTCTGTGAGGAATAAACAAAAAAAACAGGCAAGAAGCAGCTTAGTTGCATTTCGATTCTTGTCCAGAGTAGTTCATACAGTTAAAAATGTTTTCCGCTTCTCTAAATATTTTCCGTTTTCCTCTCCAGAGTGGAATATTGTAAACCTTGTCCCAGCTTTGAACTCTTCATGTCTGCTGTAGTGTGGTGTGCCGTGACCGTGCTGTACTGTGCTGTGCTGTGCTGTACTTACTTCCCATCGTCCGCGTGGTATGCTATTGAGTGTGGAAGCCAGCCTGGCTGATGGTCTAGCTTATAGTGCTGTGGCACCAGGCCCACTGCAATGGTCCCTCTCACCCCTGTGTCCACTATTGTCACCTGCAAGACAGAGAGAGTTTCATTAGCAGGAGGAGGAATAAGACTTCCTGTGCAGAACACGTGCTTCCCCCACCGTTCACCTCTCACGCAATCAGCCTTGAGGGAATCTGTTCAGAGGAAACTTTTTCTGGAAGAAGGAAATAATGACGGCGAGAGAAGATTCATTCAGGACACAAATTACAGGAATTTAAACGTAGGCATAAAAATAGCCCTTAAACACAGTAAAACCTGGACTGGCTCAAACCGCTTTGCAACGGGAGTCTTCCTGAGCTCACAGAAACAAAGGCAGTTGTTTGTTTTATGCCAAACACAGAGATATTGTATCTGATCCTTGAACCCGGGGGCAAGCAGTAATTTCTAAATACCTGGGATACCAGACCTCCCAATACACACATCAAGCAGCGTTAAACACAATAATTACACCACTTTCATCTTTAGGTACAACCACATCAAAACAGGACTTGGAATCAATCTCCTGCTTCTTTTTAAAAGTAATTGTTAAGCTATTCCCACTTGCATCATGTGCTATATATATATATATATATATATATATATATATATATATATATATATATATATATATATATTTTTTTTTTTTTTTAATGAAATCCCTTTTGCCGCGAGGTTTGCCGGTTTTCAGAGCAGTTTCTGCGTGGGCCGTTGGGTGGGATCAATTTAAAATTCCTCTGCTTTATCCGTGTATCTGTGATGTCAGCCCCGACACGTTGCAGTGCAGATGTTCTACCCGTTATCAGAACTCAGCACACTGGACACGTCGTTAACCCCTTAAGCTGCGTCTTTCCCGGTTGCTGACAGGATTCTGCACACATGCATCACACCACATGGCATGCCTAAACTTTCAGCCTGGCTGTTTGAACTCCTGGCACCTGGTAATTTCAGTAACACAGCTGTGGCCAAGTGTTAGAATTAACTAATTTTGCTTCATAAAGTCGAATGAAGCCTTCTTAATAATCATACGTTAACATATTGAAATACATACGGCTTTGTAGTTTTCCACATAACTTAATGAAAAAACATTTGTAAAGCTTTAGATGACGATAGACCGAATGCCATCTAAAGCAACGGTACAATAAAACATCAAAGAAACTCATTATATATATATATATATATATATATATATATATATATATATATATATATATATATATATATATATATATATATATATAAACTCAAGGTTGTATCGCAGACTTGACTCCCACAGAGCAGGATTGGCTGAATTATCGTCATCTCTCTCTTTCTTTGAAACTCATACAGTATGCATCCTCAGGGGGGTAGAACACAGAAATCTGGCTCCTTCACCTTCACAGTTAGGGGATGACAAGCACAGCAATGGAGCGTGAAGAAAGTGGTGTGTCAGCCACCCGCCTGCCTGCCTGCCTGCCTGATCCCACTCACAAGCCGTGGGGAGAGACTGTGTCACTGGAAACAGTAACTCACAAGAGGTGATTGATTCTTTTGATGCGATACCAGGAAAGCACTCAACATAAAAACGACATGAGAACGTCCTCTTGGGGAGAGAAGGGGAGAGAGAGAGAAAGGGGGGGGGGACAGCAACAGTGGAGACAAAACTGTGCTGAACTAATAGCCTTCTGGGCAGGAAGCAGACGGCATGTTTCCTCATCAGCAGTGAAGTACATTAGTTGGATTATATTTTATACCCACACTAAGTTGCTCTTTAAGAGCAGAGTGTCGTTATACAGACTCTGAGCGGAGAGCGAGGAAGCCTGGAAAAGGATATCAACGCGTCTTACAGCTCACCTCAAAGTAGCAGTTTCCCTTCGACAAGGAACGGGGTGCCACATAACAGCCAACTTCATCCGAGTTCCCCTGATAGCTGCAACGACAAATAAATAAAACTAAAAATGAGTACTTATCTAGCCCGCATTCCTACAATGAATTAAGGGCATGTAGTCCTTAGAAGTAGAGATGCTTGGGCATTGCTGGACGGGCGACCAGGCAAGAACCGAGATCTCAACTGCTAATAGAAGTCACACAGGGATGGCAATACAACTCCTGATGAATAGCAGTTTCCCCCCCTTTCCGGGTTTTAAAAGGAGCCCGATCAGCCACTGTGTTCAGGTAACAAGCTCAGGTGTGTCTTATTAAACTCGAAGTAAAAACCAGGTCACGGTCCCCTCTTCTCAAATCAGAGCCCTCCTTGCTGGCTCTGCTGGTCCTACACCCTATTAACAGTAGCAGGCGTGTTTCTGAATGGCAAGCAATTGAAAGTTTAAGAGCCGTCTTACCTCAGCGTGTCTCCATCCACCAGTATGCGTTTGTACCGTTCCTGATAACGGACCGCTCGCACCTCCCTGATCTCTCGTATTCTCCTTCGCCAGTTCAGGAATCTGTAGTGTAAGTTAATGTCGTCCATTCTGCTGTGATAGCAAATACAAAACAGAAATGCAGGAGTTTATTTTTATTTTTTTTTGGTACATGACTAGTAACGCTCAATTAAAATATACAGAGGTGTAGAGCAAAGAGAACTCCGCTCTCAACACTGCAGAGAGCTCTAGCAGTATAGGAAAGAGAACTCCACTCTCCACGCTGCACAGCGCTCTAGCAGTATAGGAAAGAGAACTCCACTCTCCACACTGCAGAGCGCTCTAGCAGTATAGGAAAGAGAACTCCACTCTCCACGCTGCAGAGCACTCTAGCAGTATAGGAAAGAGAACTCCACTCTCCACACTGCAGAGCGCTCTAGCAGTATAGGAAAGAGAACTCCACTCTCCACGCTGCAGAGCGCTCTAGCAGTATAGGGATGAGAGCTACACTATACACTGCAAAACTGTGTAGAGGTCTATAGCAAAGTGAACTCTGACCAACACCGTAGGGCAGTACAGAGGTTTACAGGAAAGGCAACTCCAATCAACACTGCAGAGCTCTGTTCAATTTGAAATGCTCAATTCACACGTCACCCAAACACTGCGACACACTTGCCAAGTCAGAGCACTGAAGATCAACAGGCAGCCGAGCAGATTGTCTGTTTCCACACTTTTAAAAAACGGATGTTATCAAGCTACTGAACTCCAGGGGCCAGGAAGGAAGGAAGGGCCGAGCCTGGGAAGTCTCCTCCTGGACTGTTCTGGCACCTGACCAGTAGGGGTCACTGAAGAGTGATGAGCCAAACAAACCTCCAGACTACTTTCCTCACTAACCCCAGAGGAGCACAAAACCATGCTCACCCTGCTATTCATGAGAATACAAAAAAAGGAACAATCCTTTGAGAATTAAGACATTTGGATTTCTGGTTTGTAATGTTGTACTGTTGCAAGCTGCCCTGCTGTCCAATAGGACTTTTTAATGAGACCAGGCTCTGTTCTATTTCAATTGTAGTTCATGGATACAATCAGGCTTCATAAAGGATGAGGGAGAGTTTATTGCTCACCATATGGTCACCTTACATGGACAAACTGTACTTCTGTAACACACATGCAGCGTTTTCCTCAGGGCCAGGAATGCAGAGCTGTTTAACTTTTTCAGACAGAAAACACACACACACCATGCAGCCCTATAGACAAACCTCAGTTTTTTGTTTTGTTTTTTGTAACTGTTTCGATGAATGAAATACATTTCGCAGTTTAAGAAACATCTACCCAACTACTTTAGCAAAGATCAGAAGTCCATTTCTGAAAGCACTGTCAAACCCAAGAGATTTAGGAGATTAAGAGCTGAGAATTTTAAAAAAAGGTCTAATTAAGCACATGATTAGTTCAATGAATGGTTTGATTAAGTAATTGAAAAATCAGTTGCTATAAAAACCAGTAGACAGAGGGGGACCCGCAGGACTGGGGCTGGGAAACCCTGTGTTAAAGTAGGAACAAAAACACGTCACTGCTTCCCTGGTAATGGAGGGAAATAAGACTCCCGATCTTAACAGCGCAGGGATGGAAATAAGACTCCAGTCCTGGTTTTACTGCGAGTTTAATGAGACACACCTCAGCATGTTACCTGTAGAAATGGGGCTTATCAAGCTCCTTGTAAAACTTGGAAGGGGTGAAACTGCTATGCAATAGGGTGCGATATTTCCATCTCTGAACTGCCACCACCCCGATGACTCATTAAATAAAAACACACACACGGTCCTTTACACGCCAGCTTTAACAGATACAGTGAGACAATTAACCACTTCAGGGCCTGCATGGCGGTTTAATTGGTTCAATTAAACGATTGAGATCATCGGCTCCCCACCCCTGCGCTCGGGGCTGTTGACAGCATCAGGACTGGTGCAGTCAGCCAGCAGATGAAGCAATCCAAGAGCATGCAACAGATTTAAAAAGAAAGCAGACCTAAACACATGGCGTGCTAACAGAATCGTGTACTGAAACTTTCTGTTTAAGTATAAAACACGCTTTTTATTTCTAAATTCGTGGTAAAGTAAGGTGAGCTGTAGCCCGCGTTGTTATCCTTTTGATTAATCAAAAAACAAGGGGTTCGCTTTCACAGCAAACTCTCGACATTAAGTTTCTTATCAACACCGATCCCTTATCATTAAATCGTGAGAGAGGGGGGGGGGGAAACAGCCCAGTTAATTCACTAACGCTGTTTACTGGCTCGTACCTTAGTCTTCAGCCCTGAGTTTTGTTTTGGTCGCTCCTCTACACAAGTTTCATTCTCCATTAAAAACAGCTCTGGCAGCCTCGGCGCTTCCTGGTGACGTTACCTCCTCAGTGACGTCACCCAACCTCGGCTGAAGAAAGAAACTGTGTGTGTGTTTCATTTTCTGTAATATATTATTTTATATCATATATATTTTGAAGATAGAACATTATAATAAAGCCTGCCTCGATGTTGTTCATTAATTTTTTTAATTTTTTTTGGGGGGGTGGTTATAAGACACACCTGAGCTTGTTATCTGTACACTGTGGATAATCAAGCTCATACTAAAACCTGGAATGGATCACAGTGCTATGCAATAGGAGTCTTAATTCCATCCCTGCCATCTGTGTTCAGTTCTTGTTTTCCAAACCCAGGTAAAGCAAGATCAAATGTGGTAACATTTTATAAAGGCTAGTTTGGTACCTGCATATCAAACCCCAGACTCGCAGCAGCTGCAGGATGGAAAGATGTAGCAGAGAATACAGCAGTCCAGAGTGGAATGTGGAAATCCTGTGGTAAAGGGAACATTTGAACACACAAGCTGCGTATCAAATGTGTAACGCTCTGCCCTGAAGATGGGTGAGGTCATGTTTAGCTCGCCTGGGAGAAACGGTGGTTCTACGCCAGAGCGCGGAAATGAAAGTGATGGAAAACAAAGAGAATGACTAACATAACAAACGCAGAGACACTAAGGCTCTGGAGTATGGAATGGAAGCATCCTGTGATAAAATGAACGATGGTCTGGGGGGGTAAATAAACAGAAAACTTCTGAAAATGGTGAAGCCGCAGGAACAAGGAGAAATGCGAATATTATTATTATTATAACAAGGTCTTGTTAGCTAAAGCATTGGGGAGTATGACAAATGCTAATATTGTTATAACAAGGTCTTGTTAGCTCAGCAAAGGAGCTGTGCAGGTCACGATCAGAACAGCTGGAGCTCCTGTGCACTTTGGAAAGCATTGCATTTACATGAGCTGCATTGCACACAATGGTGAAAGCAGAGCACAGCAAAGTGTATGACAGACAGGGAAATACAGTAAATAACTCAAACCACAGCACCCAGGTGGAATCATTCTCAGCCAGGGTATTATCGCGGTTATGAGCCCTGTGTGCGTGTGTGTGTGTTTTTATATCATTAAAATGTAGTTTGATATTCATTAAACTGCTCCACACTGTGGTTGGCTATATTTAGGTTTCTTATTTCTTGAAGAAAGTCCAGCAGGTTGCTGTCTCCCTTTGGTATGCTGAATTGAACAGCAGTCTTGCCCTGTGCCATTCTGGGCCAGTTTGAACACGCCTCTGTGGAGTTAAAGAGAGTTTGTTGTTTTAATAGCAGTGTGTGTGTGAATCTGATGTGTGGGTGCCTTCCTCCCACCTGCTCTATTACACACTCATCAGCAGAGATGAGTCATATAACCCAACAGACCTTAGAAACAAATACAAAATTTCCCATTAAACTGCACACGACTTCACTGATGAAGGCACTAGCCGAAAACGTTTTGGTAACTCGATGTGATCGATGCTAAACTGAGCAGCCAGCTTCTGGAGCAAAGACAGAACTGGGAAGACACCGGTGGAAGGCAGCGTGCGTAGCAGCGACCTTTGCAGTAAACGAACTGGACAGCCAACGTGGCCTGCAGCCTCCGCTACCCTCTCTCTCTCTAACCATCAGTCAGTCTCACTGTCCCAATGCAATACCTCAGCAAGCAAACACTAAACCCACGTCCTGCAGCAACACATTTTTCACTTAATGAAATGCATTCAAAGCAACATGTGTCGTGCTGGTGCCAGGAGAGTTTGAAGTAAATATATATAAAAGTTAAGAAGAGTTGAAGAAGCAGATTGTGCACAGAAAGTTTTGGAAGATTTTAATCATCCTGGTTTCTGGTATTCTTAGTATCAAATTGGATTGTGACACACGTGTGCTTTCCAGTGCTACTGGCGCCCTTTATAAAAGCCAAGTGCAGCTGCAGCCAAAAAGTTTGCATCATCTAGAAGTTTTTGGGGATTGAGACATCATTTAAAAATAAACAGAATTTGGGGGGGGGGCAAAAACAGGGCAATTATATCTTGTTGGGCAGACATTGACACAACAACAACAAAGAAGCTGTATATACAGACTGCTGAAGTGCAAGCCTTGTGTATTTCTATTGGCATATTCTGTACTAATATACTGGCCTGCTGTTGTTGTGAATCGCCTGTCGTGAATATCTTTTATCTACTGCAGAAGCAGTCGTAAGTTTTGAACAGAGCTATCTTCCCAGTGTTGAAAGGGTTAAAACACCCCCCCCCAAGCTGCAACAGCAAAGGTTCAAAATGCACGCTAAATATTACAATGGAGATAAAGAAAGAAGTGACAAGCTCAGTTTGCTGGTAAAAAAAAAAAAAAAAAAAACTAAATAAATCATTCTGTTAGTTCAGCCCATTGAGGTGTCAAAAGCAGGCATCCACCTCCTCTTATAACAAGAGAAAAAGGGACTCCCTCATTGCCTGATGCATTATTCAGATTCTGGGGCAGGGCAGCTCAGACTGACCCTATTTAAAGCCTGAAACGAGGGAGTGTGAGTCTGAGTTTGTTGATCCAGTATTAGCAGTCTGAACAGCTACCAGCACTTCCAATATTAACGACAGCTGCAGCTCTCTCTCTCTCTCTCTCTCTCCCTCTCTCTCTCTCTCTCTCTCCAGCACAAAGCATGCCTGTAGTGAGACAGCCTCTCACTGTGCTGCTGCTTTCCCTTCTGCTCCCCCTGTGCTGGGCCAGGGCCACCAGACCAGCCCAGGACTGCCCCTCCTGCCAGGGCCCTGGTGCTGTGCCAGGGAAGGCGGCTGTGGAAGGAACCAGGACGATGGGGGAATCCTGCGGGGTCTACTCCTCTGGCTGTGCCCCTGGGCTGCGCTGCGTGCCCCGTTTTGGGGAGGGGAGCCCTCTGCAAGCCCTGTTACAGGGGCGAGGAGTCTGCACCAGGGTGTCTTCACCAGGGAAAGACGACTATGCCACCCAACCACAGCCAGGTACTGTGCTCCTTGAAGGTGAAACTGTTAGAGGTCAAGCGGGCAAACATTTCAGCTGATCTGCTTACATTTTGGCTGGTGCCTTCTTCAATGTACTCTACACCTTTTTACCTTTGCATAAAGAGTGACTTTAAATTGTCTACAGATTGCGCTTCCGATCAAGTGCCTGTTTAAAACAACTGAATAAATGTGATTTGTCATTTTGCTTATTGTTTAAATTGCTAGGACTTGCATTTTCTTTACTTGTATTTCTGAGACAATTCTGTTGCTGATATTAAGAAAGGAACATGCTGTTAGGAACTAGCTACTTATAATGGAACGCAGGGTCTAGTCTTAAGCTGTTGTTTGTTTCTAGTTTTTGTAACATTAACAATGAACTCTGGCTCTATAAGAAAGCAAAGAGTTAAAGACTGCAGGAAACGCTTTGAAAATGTGACACCATGTCAAGGAAACAAACTCTTTGGCTAAAGCAAGCACCTGTGTAATTAACAGGCAGGGAGGAGAGGAATGCACTACAAAAAATAAAGCTTTGTGAAGAGATTAGAACCCAGAAGGTGTATATATTTCAGATGCAGGGAATGAGCACCTTTATTTAAAATACTGATCGATGCTCTGCAGAATTTCCCCCTGTCCTTCTCCAAAAGTTTTAAAGTCTAATTTTAGAAATACTGATTTTATTGAGCCTGACAAACGTTTTTGACTAGAAGTCTTTCTCAATGTAAAGAAATTGAAAAGGGTTTCCAGTGCTTTGCTTGAACGCAGTGTCGGATGCACAGTCTAGTCGTTTGCACACTGCAGAGCAAACAGGCAGGTGCGAGGGAGAGAGCTGTGAGGTTAGAGCTGCACAGGACGCATCCTGAGAGAGATACAACGCAGCAGTATTTACAAGAGTCAAATTCGAAATGTATTTATTTTAGCAGTATATAACCCCTGTGTTATACATATCTTTTTTTCCAAAGGGGGGGTCCCAGCAAGAAATAACATTCTAAAATCAGCTAGTTCTTTCTTGAGTGCGCCAGTGCTGGTGAACGCATAGCAAAGCGTGGTGTGCAAGTGTACTGGGCATGTGATCAAAAACAAATACAGGCTCCTGTAAACTTTTAAAAGACATATATAAACCTCCCCAGGAATCCCTACAAAAGAGATGGTTATAAAAGTTTCCCATAGCAAAGAGTGAGAGCATGGTAAAGCATAGGTAAGCATTGTAATGCATAGTGAGAGCACGGTAAAGCATGGGTCAGCATTGTAAAGCATAGGTCAGCATTGTAAAGCCCAGAGAGGTATGGTAAAGCAAATTTAAATACATGGTACGCTATGGTAAACTCATAGTACAGCCATAGGGAGGGAAACTGCAAAAGGACCATGCAAATGTTTTGTGGTAAACTGAACTGTACTGTGCTACAGAACCTGCTTCATCAAGTATAACTAAGTGCATCTTACTCCCCCTGCTGGCTAGAATTCATAACTGCACTCGAGACCAGAATTGGGACAAATATTACAGTAGATCCAATAATGGGAATAAGACTCCTATTGCATAGCAGTCTCGCCCATTCCAGGTTTTAATACCAGCTTGATTAGCTACAGTGTGCAGGTAACAAGCCCCGGTGTGTATTATTGAACCTAGTAAAACCAGGAATTAATCAAACTGCTGTGCAACGGGAGTCTTATTCCCATCCCTGAGATCAGCTAATTTGAGTTGTGCTGTACGGCTCTTTTAGAAGCGAGGTAAGCAAGTCTGTAGTCTTTGGCAGAAGCAGGTTCAGCCTAAATGCAACAGGACTGATGGGAACAGAAGCAGTTTCTTAAGTCTGGAAAAAAAAAAAAAGTATTTTGCTTAAAGATATTTCACACCTGAAAGCAAGAGAGACGGACGCTATTAAAGAAAATGCAAATTCCAGCAATTTAACTAATAAGAATGATGCACTTGCTTGCCTTACTTACGGGGCGCTCTGTTAACCAATAAGGGAGCGGTATATTTGTGTTCCAGGACGCTTCGGGTCTCTCCCAGTTCGCAAGCAACTGGTGGGCAGGAGGACGATATTCTGCAATGGGAAAAAAACAAACCTTTTTAGCTACGTGTGTGACGTAATGTCGTTTGATATTAGGTGATAGATATATAATGCAATGATGTATCTGACATGTTCTGTTTGCTGTCCAGGTGGAAACCTGCCCCATAATAACCACACGCTGCTGAACACCAGCGCGGAGGAAGGGACTGTCGAAAAGGTAATTGGAGCGTGGAAGAGATGATAGTGGCTCGCTGGTGTATATCTATCGTTTGGACATAAATGCATGGGTTTTGAAAACTATTGTTTGCTGAGGACAGCACTGGAGGCAGAGTGAGTCAGAAGGCTGGAGTATCGATGAGTTGTTAATCTTTAGCTAAGATGTGTTCATGTATGAGGATGTCTAGCTGTTGACGGTTTCTCTTGGAGCCTAAAGCAGTCCCACAGCCGTGACTAATGCGACGCTAAAATGCGATTCCTGCTTGAACGCTGCGTACGTTCTTTGTTGGCTTACCATTTTGTTTACATGCTCATTTTGTTTTAAACAGCCATCCTCCCTCTACTCTCCATTCAAACACTAACGCAGTTCGAGCTGTGAGATGGGCCCGTTTTGTATGCAGTCTGTGGCTTGTGTTTAGATTTTTAAAAAACGAAGTTCCCGGCTTGTTTTTCAGGCTCCCTGCGGGCAGCATTTGGAGGCTGTTATGCAGGCGCACAAACTGACCGTAATCCGTCATGCAAAAGACATGTACATACCCAACTGCGACCCAAGAGGATTCTACAGAAAAAAGCAGGTGAGACACGCTGGGGCGCGCTGTTTCCCTGTTCTACTCATATTTCGTGGCAGTGCATGAAGCGATGGACACAGGATGCGCTGCACCGTGGCGTTCTTCATTGCTGGCAACTGTTCTGCGAGCTGGGGCGAAACGCTCTGTAGCAGGAGTCTAATTCCCACCCCTGTTGTTTAAACCAGTAAAAGAAGGGGGCTCTAAACCAGTAGCAGGGTGTGCCTCTTTAATGTAGTTTGCCTTTAAAAAGCAGCCACTTTTGTTCCCGTTTTTAGGATTTAAAACCCTGGCTGTATGTAGATTTGCTACTGCAGGGAAGGAACTAAGACTCCTAGTGCATAGCAATACCCATTTACCCATTCCAGGTTTTACTACGAGGTTGATCAGCCACGGTGTGTATAGGTAACAAGCTCAGAGGGTGTGTCTTATTAAACTCTTAGTAAAAACAGGAATGGATCAACGTACTGTACAGTGGGAGTCTTATTTCCACCCCTGTGCTGGTAAGCGCAGTCAAACAGACCCCCTCTGTGCGTGCGTGTGCTTGCCTGTGCGTGTTGGTTTGCATTGTGACGGTCCCCTTGTTGGTTTCACAGTGCAGGTCCTCAAAAGGCATGCGGAGGGGTGTGTGCTGGTGCGTCAATGAATCTGGACACCCGCTCCCCGGACAGAGCAGAGGAGAGGCTTCCCTGAAGTGTGATGGAGAGTGAGGGAGGAGGAGATGAGCGGGACACTCGCATTCTCTCTGCATTGCACATCTCAATGTTCTTTCACTAGGAGAGCTAGGAGCCTGTACTGTCACGATCTCGACTATCTTCCTAAAAAATAGAACAGTAATAGGGTAATAATAATACCAAATGTTTATTCTTAATTTATTCTCGAATCAAATATATATAATGTTCTTTTTTTTATGATGTTGTTATTGTTATTTTTATTATTACAAATATCTTCGTGTAATGGCTTCCAGGAGATTCAAACACAATATATATATAAAATAAGTTGGTACCTTTAAAAAAAAGTAATAATCCTGACCACTAAAAATAACATACCGATGGAGCCCGCGTGGCGACACAAATCTCTTGGGTTGCACTTTGCTTTTTCTGCTATAGGTGGCGCTGTGGCACAAGTGCGTGCCTAAAACAGCATGCACAGTACAGTTCAGCAGACTCCAATTCATAGCTCTTAATCACTTCAAAGGGGCGCATTTAGAATATAACAAATGGAACTGGGAGTCTCTGTCCATGTCTTCATTGAGTATTTCTACAGTAGCGTCTAATTTAAATGAGCTGAACCCCTATTGAGATAAATGATTGAGCTCAGAGTACGGATCGTGTGGACCCCACTAAAATGCATCCTCTTCTGTTTTATCACTTTATCCAGAAATCATCCCTTTGAATAATAATATAAAAATACAGAGATAACTGTACATGCTTTACATACCAGGGGTGGCAATAAGACTCCTATTGCATAGCAGTTTCACGCATTCCAGGTTTTCATAGGAGCTCGATTAGCCACGAGTCTATAGGTAAAGAGCTCGGGTGTGTCTTATTAAACTCAGCGTGAAAACAGGAGTGGATCCAACTGCTATGCAATGGGAGTCAATCCCAGATGTGGTAGAATTAGAAGCAGCCGGGTGTTCTCTGGCTGTATAAGCCGAGCCCTTTACTGGTTACAATGAGAGTCTATTGTATCTGAATCTTAAAATAAAATTGTGTTTAAATGATTATACCGAGGTTGTAAAATAAATTACGACTGTTGCAATTAAAAAAATAATAATAATCATAATCATAAAGCATATTTTGCTTGAAACATTTTTTTTAAATAAATACTGTACATATATAAATGCACTAAAGACTTTTTAAAAATGTTTTTTCATTTCATTTTTTTTTTTTTATTATGTCAATTTTGCATTTTAAAAAGTCCAGTTTTTCACGCTTCCAGATATAAGAGCGCATGGGTCTGGTTTGTCCCGCGGTCCCTGTTCTGTTCTGCAGTGTAGTTTCAGTGCCGCCTGGACCACAGCTTTGGAATGAGGGCGCTCCTCTATACTGTACACTCTGTTGCAATTGTATCTTCATCGAATTATTTTTTGCTTGAATTCTTGTTTAATTTATATGCTTTTTGTAATGCAATCAAATGCAGGTTAGGACATAAATATGCTTTTAAAACTTCCGATTTGCTGGTTTTTTTTTTAATAAAGAAATAAATTATGAAGAAGACTCCTTTCTTTTTTGATTGTGTGGCAATCTGCAAACTGGCATTCTGCATCATTTTCCGGCACACCGCGATGCTGGATCAGACCCACTGGGATTCCAATAAGAGACCTAGTAACTGGGCTGCAGCTCTGCGTGACTGCTGGTTTGTAACCCCTGTGCAATCTTTGTATACTGTGAGCGGAATACTGCCGGTTATCCGGGGGTCCTACTTGGTAAACAATATTCAAAAATGATTACCAAAGCAGGGTCAGTCCTTCCTCTCACTGATACTGAGGGCAAAGATCATTCTTCACACCGGTGCGCTGAAAGGAGAGCCAGCGCACAGTGAACAGAGGCAGGCGCAGGGGCAGAACTGTGAGTACGGCTTTAACCGTGGGGGCATTTCCATTTTATACGGATAATTTGTCATAGTTGACCATAGTTTTAAGGTGTTTTACGATGCTTGCCTGTGCAGGGTTTTAAATGGTTTTATTCCTCTGTGTAATAAAGTTGAAACAAGCGGAGGTTTGAATATAAATGGACTTTGTATTCTGTTCAGCATAGAAATCCAGCCTTTGCGCTTCAGTGTAACAGAAATCAAATTAGTCTTTTAATGAATGTGTAATTCAGCGTCACACATCTGATTATTCTATCTAGTGTTTTTGCGTGCGCTCTCCAGTTTTATCAGAAATAGACTCAGGGAATCAGTTAAGAAAACAGCCAGACCATTCTTGCGATCAATTTGACCCCTTTATCAAAAATACGCCACCTACAATATACCAGCGGGAAGGAGAAGGACACACGGGATCAAATACTAGAGTTTGAAGTCAATATAATATTTGATAGATGAAATGGCAGCCGTATCAGTCCAGTGATGATAGACAAAGAGAAGGGGACTAAACTATAATGAATCACAAGCTTTCAAGCCCTCAAAGGTCTCTTCAGGTGAAAGCAGGAAAGAGAGATTGATATTTTTATTCAGCGGTGGCATCAGAACTTTAACAAAAAGAACCCGTTTTGAACCCAGTTTGTAACAGTGAATAAGTCAATATAATAAAAGCGAACCAGCTTTAACAAGAACTGCCATTGCTGTCGAGTCAATGCCTTTACACTGGGATACCAATACGATATTAGCTGTGGAAACCTTACCAAAAACTCTTAGGAGATCACAGCATTACAATGGAAAGAAATCACAATGAACAGATACTCTTATTATTATCATTATTAGTGTAGTTTTATTTTTGGCAGATGCCTTTATCCAGGGTGACTTACATGTGTTACAGGGCAGTACAGCACAGGATAGCAATGCAAAAACAAGATCTAAATACAGGGTGGTTCACAGTGAGTGCAAATTCTACGGGGATAAGATATGAGTTAGGATGAAGCCCATTTGCATCTACAATGCCATATTAGTAAATACTCTTATCTGATATTGCAATAGTGGTTTGCCCTTGCTTGGGGAGGATGCAGCGCTTCGATTGAGTATCTCCAGACCTTGAACTCCAGTGCAAACCCAAGGCCTGTGCGTGCTGGCTATTCACACACAGCGCAATGCTCTGCTTTCAGAGAGGAGCTGAGAGATGGCAGTTGAGGGGACATGCAGTACACTGAGGCAGAGGAACGCTAAGGCCCCCATGAGCCAGGCTGAAGATGATGCTTCACCAGCCAGTCAGTAAAGTGCGCTGCCCTTCTTAAAGATGGTCTGTGCTTTGTTACACTTTGCTGTGCTTTTACTGTGGTAAACTTTTATAAGGGTTAGTTTACCATGGTTTGTTTTTTTAACATGCTTTGCTATGCAAAGTATGTGCTCTCTGTGCTTTACAATGCTTCCCTGTGCTTTACCACACCTCTCTGTGCTTTACAATGCTTCTCTATGCTTTACCAGACCTCTCTGTGCTTTACAATGCTTCCCTGTGCTTTACCAGACCTCTCTGTGCTTTACAATGCTTCCCTATGCTTTACCAGACCTCTCTGTGCTTTACAATGCTTCCCTATGCTTTACCAGACCTCTCTGTGCTTTACAATGCTTCCCTGTGCTTTACCACACCTCTCTGTGCTTTACAATGCTTCCCTGTGCTTTACCAGACCTCTCTGTGCTTTACAATGCTTCCCTATGCTTTACCAGACCTCTCTGTGCTTTACAATGCTTCCCTATGCTTTACCAGACCTCTCTGTGCTTTACAATGCTTCCCTATGCTTTACCAGACCTCTCTGTGCTTTACAATGCTTCCCTATGCTTTACCAGACCTCTCTGTGCTTTATGCTTCCCAATGCTTCCCTCTCTGTGCTTTACCAGACCTCTCTGTGCTTTACAATGCTTCCCTATGCTTTACCAGACCTCTCTGTGCTTTACAATGCTTCCCTGTGCTTTACCAGACCTCTCTGTGCTTTACAATGCTTCCCTATGCTTTACCAGACCTCTCTGTGCTTTACAATGCTTTCCTATGCTTTACCAGACCCCTCTGTGCTTAATTGTGTTAACTGTGCTTGCGTGTTTCTATTTGAAAGGTAATGAGGAGCACACAGGCAGTGCAAGGGGGCTGATACAATGGAGGAGACACATGGAGGTAAGAGGCTGATATAGAAGCAGAGGTACTGTGCAGTATTGATAGAAAAAAAAAAAAAAAACAGTGCTGTATCAGGTATGGAAATAAGACTCCCATTGCATAGCAGTTTGATCCATTCCTGGTTTTGCTATAAGAGCTTGTTACCTATACACTATGGCTAATCAAGCTTGTATTAAAACCTGGAACGGGTGACTGCTACACAATGGGAGTGTTGTTTCCATCCCTGCAGTGTTGAAAGAAAAAACAGCTTGAAAAAAAAAACAAGAAGTCAGCAAATTCACTAGGACTAGATTCTTTACTTGCTCCAAAAAAACATGTTTTATCTGAAAGGAAAAAAAAAAAAAAATACAATTATAAAATGAACCAGAAGCAGGGTTACATGATTAAATGTCTCCCGGATAAATGTGCGAATCGTTTATTTATGCATCGTGTGCGTATGAAACAAAACTGTTTGGAAAAATAACTTTAACCTAATGATTCATTTCCGAGCAGTCTTAACGCACGCCCCCGAGAAAGCCTGCGCTCATGCAACCCCTGGCACCGGGCTGGGGTGGAGGGGATCTGGCTCGGAGCACGAAGCTACACAATCTTATCCAAGCGATAACAGTCGTCACAGATGACTCTGAACCAGTGCGGAATTTGCTAACAGCCCTTATAAAAGGTTATGAAATCAGCACCACAACAGCATCGAACAATAAAAAAAAGGTCATTTATTTATTGACGTCAAAGTTCAATTCGTTTTTTCGAATGAACCCGTCTTGAGCAAGGAACGGGCAAAAGGCACGCTCTCTGAAAGGAATAACACGTGTTTTAATGATTATAAAGGTGCACGGGACAACAGTCCGGCTCCTAGTAGATTCTATTTAACCCTGTCGTGCATGGCGACCTCATATGGGGACGGATAAAAATAAAAAAAATAAAACCCCTATGGTGCTTCCACTCGAGTCTTCCCTCTCTGCCCTGCGCCCTGTGCTCCGAACCCAAGCGAACGCTCTGCGCTCTGCGCTCTGCGCTCTGGGTGGACTCGGAAGATTTCAGTGCGGTTCGGCGCTGTTTGTGTTTTTTCCCCCCTCAGCATGTCAAGGCGGAGCTGTTGGAGCAGATCCAAGGGCAGCTCAGCGACCTGGTTGACAAAGTGATCAGCGAGTCGGTGCAGTCTTACTCCCAGCGCAACAAACCACTCGCCAACTCCAATGAAACCGAGGCCACGTCAAGGTAGGCTCCAGGCTCGGTCCCGTTAAGAGGAAAGGATCTTGGGGCGGGACGAGGGTGTGGTTTCGACCGAGGGACAGCTGTGATTGGATACATTTTCTCAGGGTTTGAAATCGTTTTAAGCTCCTTAGCTTGATGTTGAAAGACCCTAGTCCAGGGGTTCTCCAACCCTGGTCCTGGAGAGGGTCTTGTGGTTTTAGAGCCAGCTTGACAGAGTTGTGAGATCAGTCAGCCTCTAGGAACTGGACGAGCTGAGATGGACCGAGTGGCCTCCTCTTTTTTTATGTTCCTCTGTGCCTGTGCTCTTTGTTACAGAAAGCAGCGGCTTTCTTCAGAGCAGGGGAAAGTGTTTCTGGAAAGACGGTCACTTCTCGAGTAAGTAGGACAACAGAATCAAATGATTTTTCATTACAGAAAAAAAAAATGAAAATGTATTTTAGTTTGATCAGTATTCACAACAAGCCAGATTCCTCTCGTAGATGAGATAACATGAGGAGGCTCGCTGGTCCAGTGGTTAAAGAAAGGGGCTTGATACCAGGAGGTTCAGCCACTGACTCCCTGTGTGTGACCCTGAGCAAGTCACTGAACCTCCTTGTGCTCCTCCCTTCGGATGAAATGTAAAACAAGTGAGGTCCTATTGGGAGCGACTCTGCAGCAGCAGTTGCGATGCACAGCTCACCCCCTCGTCTCTGTCAGTCACTTTGGATAAAAGCACCTGCCAAGCATAGGCTGTGATTAAATATGCTGCTCTTATTGACTGACTGTGTTCCGTCTGCAGTGAGCTGTTTGAAATCGATCACATCCGCACTATCTATCACATCTTCATCGCCATGCTGTGTGTGTTTATCATCAGCACTCTCGCTGTGGACTTTATAGACCAAGGCAGGTGAGGAGAAATCATCTTAATAATCATTTCAATAAGTGCTATCAAATGCAATGCTTACCTGTGCCTTAGCACGCTTTCACTATGGGCAGGGTTACCATACGACTGCCTTTACACTAAGACAGAATAGGACAGTTCAGGCTTTTCAACTCGCACCCCACTTCATTCTGGTAAGTGTAATCCCGCTGTGAACGGTACCTGAAACAGGTAATACCAGAAGGCATCGCAAAGTAGAAAACCTTGAACCGTCCCAAACTGTCCTGGTGTACATGGAGTCATATGGATACCCTAATTATGGCAATCTTTTTTTTTGTTTGTCTTATAAGGGTGGACAGCACTGCTATTTGGTTTCACAAAGCTTGTTTCATAAAGCAGGTTTCACAGAGCTGGTTTCGTGTGTTGTCTTCTGTCCCAGGCTGGTGCTGGAGTTCGATCTCCTGTTCTACGCTTTCGGACGCTTCTCTACCGCGGTGTTTGCCTGGCTCTGCATGTGCTCCTACACCCTGGTGGTCCCCTACAAAGCGCTGTGCCTGTGGGGGGGTCTCTACCACTCGGTCCGGTTCCAGGGGGGGTTCACCTTCTTGGTGGGGTCCCTGGTGCTGGCCTGCCAAGCCTGCGTCTTGGGGGTCTACCCCATCTATGTAGTGGTTCACTACAAACTACCCCCTGCCTCCAGCTTCATCGTCATTCTGGAACAGGTAACAGAGATGCCAGGGTCGGAGCCTCCCAGTGAACACGCTGGTAACTGAACTGGAGCCTCACTTATGAATGGGCTCACTGCTCCGGGAACGTTCGTAACACCCCCCTGTGTGGAATCGATACCACTCAGCATTAATCCACAGCTGCTGGTTTCATTTGAACAGCATGAGAATCATTTCAAGGCTGCCAAGATCGTCCCCAGCAGATTTTAGCAAGGAGCGCGTTGTGTTAACTTGTGTGTTTTTTGTTATTTCACCCCCCCCCCCCCACTTCTAGATTCGATTCATGATGAAAAGCTACTCCTTCATCCGTGAAAACATACCTAAAATCGTGAAGGCAAAACTGAAGCAGGGTGAGTTGAACTTCATCAGAACTGACACAGTTCCAGGCTGACTGTCTAGCGTCCCTTTAAGTGTGGGCGCTCCCCTTACAGAATTATCTTTGCACTGTAGTGTTGCAGTTTAATGCATTTCCCATTGGTTATGCTCTGCATTTACCAGAGTTTCCCCTGGTTTATCATGTTTATTAATATGCTTTCGCATACCTCCCTATTCTTTCAATGCCTGCCTATGCTTTATCATGCTTTTACTGTGCTTTGTTACACTTTGCTGTGCTTTTACTATGGGGGAACTTACATAAGGGTCAACAAATTCTCAATGGTTTACTCCAGATCTCTGTAAGGGTTTAGTGAAGGGAGCATGAAGCCCTTGCTTGCTGTTATTCCCTAACCTGGTATCTTATTTTACAGGAGAAGCTGCAAAGCTGCCAGAGTTTTCCAGCTACCTGTATTTTTTGTTTTGCCCGACTCTGATTTACAGGGATGCCTATCCCAGGTAAGGGGCAGACTGGCCCACAACCCTCTTCTCCTCACAACAATCGCCTGCCTCTTAAAGGAACACAATCACAACTTCCCTTTCATTTTCAGAAATCCACGCATCCGCTGGAATTATGTAGCTCTGAATTTTGCCCAGGTAAGATAATCTAGAGTCACGCATCGATACATGCATATACTTTTCCACCTCTAGGGGCAGCGTGCCTTGCAAATCTTACACCCTAACAGTCAGATTGCCATATGCATTTGTACCACATTTGAACAGGGTTATTTCTACCATGCTATCTGAACAAGGCAGAATTTATCAATTGCTTTTCTTCATTTAGTGTATATATTACACTATCCTGCATCTCAAGATGGTCTATCTGCCTGCCGTATACACATTGCACCCCTTGAAGCAGACTGCCCATATTAAACTGGTTCACTGAAGCTCTTTGTCCTCTCCCTGCTCCCTGCTCTCTGCTCAGATCCTCGGCTGTTTGTTTTATGGGTACTTCATCCTGGTGAGGCTGTGCATCCCAGTCTTCACTAACATGAGCAAAGAGCCGTTCAGCACCAAGACCATGGTCCTCACACTCTTCCACGCCACGCTGCCAGGTAACCCCACCCTCCCGGGGGAAACTCACAGGCTCTGCAGCTCCACATCGGAGCCTTTGAACACGTTACCCTGCTCTGTTGCAGACTTCCGCCTTCTTCAGTGCCTAGAGCTGTGACCAGACGTTTAGGGTCACCTGCAATTTCAGGATTGAGACATCTGCACAAACTTCATTTAGATCTTTTATTTTAACATCATGTAATCAAAGAAACTACAAATATCGCAAAAAAAAAAAAAAAATCGACCAGATGCCATAATAATAGTGCAGTAGTATTTCATGTTAGATTTCAGAATTTCATATTTCTGTCTGTTTTTGGATGTAGGGGGCAAAACTACAAAGCGCTATGCAATTCAATATGTTAACATTAGCAGGTTTCATTCGACTTTGTGAAGCAAAATGAGTCAGTTCTGAGTAAGGCGATGTTACTGAAGGGGTCAGACATGCTCCCCCGGGATGGAGGGGGGGGACGGGGACACGACTGTAGGTTTCAGACCCAGTTGATCGGGGTGCAGATCAACAGACCTCAGCGTGTGCTTCTGTTGCCAGGGACCTTTGTGCTGCTGCTCTGCTTCTTCGCCTTCCTGCACTGCTGGCTCAACGCATTCGCAGAGATGCTGCGCTTTGCAGACCGCATGTTTTACAAGGTCAGTCACTCAGGCAGGCACCCAAGTGGGGAGCCTGCTTTTCAAGTACCCTATAGCAAAAACCGAGCAAACTGTGGTGAATCATAACACTTTCCTGTTGCATGAATTGAATGACAACACTGTCCTCCTGTGACGATATGTTTTCCAATAAAATTGTTTCAAACCGAAATATTTTGGTGAAGGGATTGTTGCAACCTGTGGTCCGGAACACTCAGCTGTCTGACATCACAGTGGTCTGGAACACAGCGGTCTGACATCACAGTGGTCCGGAACACTCAGCGGTCTGACATCACAGTGGTCCGGAACACTCAGCTGTCTGACATCACTGTGGTCTAGACCCACTGAGATCTTGTTAAACACATAGCTAGGCAAAGATTGGCATGCAGCTAACAACACAAAACCCCAATCCACAAGCAGATGAGAACCTAAAGCATATATGGGAGCTGCAGCAGATCAAGGTCAGTACATTAAGACCAACAAAATGAAATAATTAAAAGACGTGGTACGGTACACTATTGACAATGAACTCCTGCATGCGTATATACGTTTGTGTTATCGGGAGCAGCGTGTATTTCTAATGGCTTGATTGCTGGACAAAATACCCGACAGCTTGCATCTGCCGCTTCTTTCAGGACTGGTGGAATTCCACGTCATTCGCCAACTATTACAGGACCTGGAACGTGGTGGTTCACGACTGGCTGTACAGCTATGCTTACAAAGACTTCCTGTGGGTAAGTGCAGCCCGCTGCACAGCTGTCCGTGTCAGTAACCTCGCAGGGACGCAGGTGTTAATGCCCGGTGCTGGTGACGACGCGTCTCTTTGTTTTTCTCCAGGTGTGCGGGGGCAGGTTCCGGGGCGCTGCCATGCTGCTGGTGTTTGTCACCTCCGCAGTGGTACACGAGTACGTCCTCACGCTGTGCCTGGGCTACTTCTACCCAGTCATGTTCTGTCTCTTCGCCATCTGCGGAGGTGAGACACCGGTCTCAAGCAGTCCCAGCTGCGACACGGTTTTTATCTTTGCAATTTCTTTGATTACATGATGGTAAATAAAATATTTAAATTTATGTTCATATAGTTATTTTTATTATGTCATAATCTTAAAATTAGTTTTTTTCTCCTTTGAACAGGTGTCTTCAACTTCGCACTCAATGACAGGAGAAAGGGGGCGGTGTGGAACGTGCTCATGTGGACCTGTCTGTTCATTGGTCAGGGGATCCAGATGTGCCTGTACTGCCAGGAATGGTACGCCCAGATCCACTGTCCCGTCAAAGAGGTAACACCACGTGCCACGCGATTCAGATTCCCAATGGCTGTCATCTGATGTCTTGGTACAAAGCTGCGTTCTATGATTCCCTCAGTCCAACACAAACGTATTTGTACGTTGTCTTAAAATCTGTTCAAACCCTCTCCCTCCCTAAACGGTTTAGGGTTAGACCGAAAATAAGCGTTCAGCAGCTGTGCTGAGTCTCTCTCTCTCTCTTCTCTCTCTCTCTCTTCAGAAGGGTTTCTGGGAATTTATCACCCCTCGTTCGTGGTCCTGCAGACTGTAAGCAGGGACGGAGAGAGCAGCCTCGTGTGTGTGTTTTCAATAGCGAAGATGTTTTGAAAGCCTGAAGAATGAACTCACAAACACATCCAGCTTCCTAATGCTAAACTACCAGCAGCTACAGCCAACAGCTTTGCATCCCCTAGAATTTTAGGTCTGAGACAATTGACAGTATCTGGAAAACTACACCGCGAGATGCGATTCAATATGTTAACGTAACATTATTCAGCAGCTTTCACTCGACTTTATGAAGCAACGTGAGTTCATTCTATAGGGGGGATGCAAAACTGTTGGCTATAACGTGAATACAATCGATTTTGATGGAAACAGTAACAGCTATCAGACACCAAAAGAGGCTGGCAATGCACAGCAGGGCTGACACAGCACTGGAGCAGCGTGGAATTAGGAACGCGCTGTGGAAACAGAGTGGCACGCTCTGAAAGAGCGGCAACGCCAGGCCAGCACGGTGCCACTGCGTCACGGAAACAAAGCACAGTGCCGCACATGGCATACTGTGTTTAAAAAATAAAATGTCAAGCGCACTGGCACAGCTAAGGCCAGAATTTATATCACAGCAAGTGGTTTTGTTTTATTGCAGTTTACAGAAACAGAGGACAAAGAATACCAGATTTGCAGATAACTAAATGGGATCATATATTTTGCACTTAAAATCCATTTTCAATAAATTACCCTTTGTGCACTCTGTGGTAGTATTGTAGCACTGACACTGGAGAAGATGTTTATACGTTAATAAGAAACACACAGGTATTTTTTTTTTTCTGATGTATTCTACTAGCTGTGTAATAAACACTGAGCACTGTTATATTTAAATGCACTCGGCCTCTCTGTTGCTTGGAAACGCGTATGTGAAGGCTGGGGGGTGTCAATTCTTAAGGTCTCCGCCTCCTAACAATCTCATCAGGTTCTCATTAGCACTGTTGGGGGGGGGGGAGACAAAGAAGAACATGAATTTGCAGAGTCTGACACTTTAGGATTGTCTTGCTAAAAAGCCGTTGATGGAAGCGTGTATCAGAACGCGTTGCAACCGCGCTGGTGTGAAAAGCAGGTTCTCTACCACGTTGGATTTGCCTTGGTATGGGACGCTGTGACTTTGTTTCAAGCTCACCCGACGGGGGACAGAATCCACAAGGGAAGTGTGCACACAACACAACACAAAGCAACCGCATCGGTAGATAAACGGCAGCGTCCTAACGCTTGCACTGCGATGGCATTAGCCCCGGTGTATGCGCCCCAGCGCCCCACCTCCTCTGCAGCAGCTGGATTGCTTTGCTCCGGGTGGCGTTCACCTCCATTTCCAAGAGCTTGGGGATGCGAGGCAGTTTGGCCGACCCGTTCAGCGGACTCTTCTCTGCGATCCTGACGCTGTGCGCTGCAATGTCGGCTCTCCAGGAAGGCTGCAGCAGCCCGTGGACAGTCTCCCTACACAACACGAGACATTCGGGTTTTAGTTAGATCAGGCTTCTCCCGTATAGCTTGCAGCACACCAGGGCTGTCCAGACGAAGGCTAGTCTTTTAGTGCAGTTCCCTCCCCGTTCTATGCTATGCCCAGGTTAACTGCAGTGATTCTATGAGTGGTCCTGTGATAAATGCGCACGCACACTTACTATAACACAGCATCTCTGGTATGCAATATTTATTGATCCACAAGGGGGAGACAGACCCACAATATTAATGTATATACAGTGGCTAAAGAAGGACATTTTGGGGGGGGGGGGGGGGGGGGGGGGGGGGGGTGTAGATATTTTATTTTGTGATGAATTCTCCCCCCCCCCCCCACTGTCTTTAATGAGTCACTTGACAGCTAAGGCCAAAAGTTTTGCATCACCTACAATTTTAGGATTGAGATATCATTAAAAAAATAAATTTATATATATATATAGTTGTTATGTATTTGGGAATAATACACAGCAGTATGCAATTCAATATGTTATTCAGCAGGTTTCACTTGACTTTATGAAGCAAAATGAGTTCATTCTATGGGGTGATGCAAATCTCTTGACTGTAGTTCTAGGCTGGGGTGGGGGCTCAGTTCGAGGGAGGCTCTCTGCTCTACCTGACCCCGAACACAGGCCCTGGCGCTCCCTGCGTGCTTTGAGGGGAGGCGGGTGCGATGATGCGGCGCCGCTGGACCCCCGGGCTCCACGTCACCTGCTTCCGAGGCTGGACACAGACCATAAACTGCTTCTGGATCCCTCCAGGGCTCTGCTGCAGCAGGGGGAAGGGGTGGAAGAGATGCAGGCTGCAGTCCCGTCTCACCTGTGTGCGGGGCAGGGAAATGAGATAAGCTCGCCCGAATCCCATCATAATCCCCGTCATCCCAGAGCTCCCGGCAGAGCCACTTCAGCAACCCTCAAAGCAACGTCCTGAAACTCCAAGACAAGCGATTCCACGAAGACACTGAGAAACGACTGCCAGTGCATTTCTCAAGCTTAGTACTTCTAAACCAACCGGTACATTACCCTGAGGAGCCCCTATCAGCAGCAGGGGCAGCACAATGCACTGGCAAAGGTTGTGATATGGTCCTGATAACCCCACACGCTATCTGTCTGGTACTCACAGCGACCCCTATAGGCTTACAATGGTACATTTGCACAGTCATTTTGCCCTATTTATACTATTCATTTAACATAGTCTACCAGGTTTTTAATATGCTTTCCCACACCCCTTTAGGCTTTACAATGCTTAAATATGCTTGACCATGCTTTCACTATGTTACACTTTGTAATCTTTGGTAGACCTGTATAAGATAAAGGTTACATTTCATTTTAGACAGGGCTGCTAGCCACTCAGAAATAACATTTGCAAGGGCACAGTCCATTCTGCTTTCTCCTACACCACTTCACGTACCCGTATCCCTACCCCTATCCCTACCCCTACCCCTACCCCTACCCCTAACCCCTTCCCCACACCTGGCTGAACAGATAGAGCATTTTGGCCATGCAGGTCTTGCGTCTACACTCCACAGAGTCCTGCTTCTCTCTCCACCTCTGCAGAACAGTTTTCTGGTAATCGTCCACCTTCTCGATGAACTTGTACATGTCCCCCGCCGTCTTGCCGTCTTCCACCTTTCTCGCAGAGTCCAGCCTCGAGCGCAGGTTGCACCTGAAGGGATGGAAGAACATTATTCTTTTTTGTCCCGTTTCGCACTTTGGGTCACAGAAGCCACTCTTGTGTCAGAAGAGACAAGGTCAGCTGTTTATGTGAACTTCCATAAGAAACATGATTACATGCAATCTTTTTTTGGTGTATTTTATCTTCAGTTGATAAGTCCTGAAACTCTTGATTTAGTTGAAGCCTGCGTTGAGGAGTTAAATCAGGTCCTAAATAAAACAGCAGGCTGCTTGTCCAATAAACGAAATCAAGAAACAAACCCACAAACTCACCTCACTTGCCGCAGACAGCAGAAAGCGATGTACTTCTTGACCAGGCAGTACAGTCTCGTCTCGTTTGCATTTTGTAGTTGGGTTATCAGGCCTGTGCCCAAAACGTGCATCTGTAGAGAGATGTCCCCTCTGAGCAGGGCCTGGCTCAGCAGCTCCAGGTTGGTCCTCTGGAGCTTCACGTCAATCCCGTAGGGAAGCCTCGCCATCTTGGTTCTCAGGATGTGCTCCTGCTGCACCTCCATGTCGGTCTGGTAGCGGAGAATGTCCTCGTTGAGCTTCTTGGGTTTCTTCTTGACTGCCATTTTGGGTTTAGGTCTGGGCTCCTTCCTGCCTCTTCCGCTCAACCTCTCCTCCTGTCTTTGCTCCTCCTGGGTCTCATCCTCTCCCTGTTCCTCGCTGATCGCCTCGTACCTCTGGACGGTCTTTTCCCTGGTTTTCCTGACTTCGGGTCTCTTCGAGTGCTCCTGGCTGGTCAGCTGGTTGGACGTGGCAATCAGCCCCTCTAGAGTCTCCTTCATCTTGCAGATCTGCTCCTTCCCCTTGCCCTGGACACTCCTCAGCTCGGTGGAGGCTTGAATCATGGTGGGGTCCAAGCTGTCATCCAGGTTCTGGTCCAGCATGGGAAAGAGGTAAGAGACCTCCTGGAGTGTCTCGGGAGTCCTCCTGGACATTTTGGGAATGTGCTGCAACTCCTTGCCCGGCGCGGGCACGGGTGCTTGGATGATCTGGCTGGCGAAGGCGTCATGGAGTTTGGCGAGGAGCTTGGAGAACGTCTCCCGGACCATGTCCTCTGCCGAGCAGTAGAAGTTCACCGCTTCAGTCGACCACATTTTGCCCAGAGGTTCTTGCTCAATCGAGTCCTGGATCAGGTCAATGACATTGCTCTGGAAGTCTTCCAGGAGTTCCCTGCACAGCCTCTCCACCTCGTCCCATCTTTTCCACAACTTCTTTTTCGGAGGTATTTCCGGCTGGGTTACACTTGGCCCCACGTCCTCCTCTTCAATACCAGGCACTTCCACAGGACTCAGCTCCCACCGATCTGGTTCAGGCTGAAGGATTTGCTTCTTCTTCCACGCTGGTGCAGTTTGGATCTCCAGCTTGGTTTTGCTCGTCGCATCTTCCTCTCTTCTCATCAGTTCCACCGACTCCTGTAGCTTGTTGTTCTCGAGGAGGGCGTCCGAGCACCTGGTCTCCAGCCCCGCCAGCTGCATCTCCAGCATCTCCTTCTGTTCCCGGAGCCTCCTGACCTCCTCCAGCAGGCTCTCCGAGCAGGCCTGGGAGTCGCTGAACTGCACCAAGGTTTCGCGGCCGTGGAAATCTTTGCATCGCTGCTGGAAGGCAGCGTTAATGTTCTGGATCCCCTTCTGTATGTGGTTGAAGGCTATGGACTGAGCCTTGGTGCAGGAGAAGAGGTTCTTCATGTCGTTTATCATGCTGGTGAGCTCCGCAGAGGTCTTGTTGCCCAAGCTCTCATCCTTCAGTAACTTCTCCATGCTGGGAGGCTTCAGCTCTTGGATCTTCACAATCATTTTGGCATCGAGTTTCGCCTCACGCCACCATCTCCACACACCACCCTTCGGCAAGTCTGCGGGCACAGTAAGACACATGGTAATCCAAAGCTAGCTCCAACCTTTTTCATGGAATGAGCTATACAAGATAACCAGGGAAAGTCTTACAAAACTGCTAACAGAAACAAAAATATTGAAATGTAAAAAATAGGATTTGATTACTAAAACTAGCTGGCTAAGTGCAAGAGAAAACTGGAGGCAGACAACGCAGACTTAGAAACATACTGTAAACCATTAGATCGAAACTGAGGAGAAACAGCTGACATTAATGTAACGGATCTCTTTCCACAGAACCTGCTGTGGTTTAAATGTTTAGAATGCTTTGTCACTAGGTCCGCATGAAGTAAGTGCGTTCAGTAACTGAGCGACTCAGAGCGAGAGTTTTTCCGCTGACTCGGATCACTGATGAAATCCGCTCTGCAGCTCTGAGCTGCTCGGGGGAGCGGAACTGAGTGTGCCGTGAAGTGGGTTCTTTCACTGAGCTTCTCTGAGCGGCTCTCTAACTCAACACGCCCAGTGTAGTTGCTGCTCAGAGGATCCAACGGAGATGTGACTCATATTAATGGTACAAGGTGTTTACCGAGTTCCTGTGTCTTGCGTCGGGGGTCTGCGTCAAAGAGCAAGGCGCAGAGACGGCTGATCTTCACAATGCACCCCTGAAAAGCATCAAGAGACTTCCCTATCTTCATCTCCATCAGCGTCACCCAGCCCTCCGTCACCTCCTCCAACTCCTGATCCTCCCACACCTCCTCTTCCAGCAGCAGGTTTCCTGGGAGACGACAGCAAGCAGCATGTCAGCCCCTTTACAGGGGATACTGCGACCAAGATTTTAAAATACAGGGTCTTTGAAAAACTACGGGGGTGTATTTGTGCAAAAATTCCCTTTGTTTTTTCCCCTCCCCAGGTGCATCGAATCCTGCATGGGTATGCCTGTGTCAGTTCTCATTGTAAAGCAATTTTTCGTCCTTGTGAGCTCCACCTTTAAATATCGACTCTAGTGCCCTTACATAGTTTAGCGCTATCAAAGTTTAAACATTCAAAATGGGTCTGAAATATTCTGCCCTTAACCCTTCTCCCCCACAGACACTCACTGGTCTCCTGCATCCACCTCAGCAGATGGATGAGGTCCACCTCGCGGTCGTAGCTGGATATCATGAAGCAGCCGATGCTCTGGATCAGCGCGATCCTCCTCTTCCTCTCCTCCAGCTCGGACCCGGGAGGGATTCTGAGCCCAGCCTCCACCTCCAGCTCTCTCCCGACCCGCATGTGATGCAGCGCCATGTTCACGTTGTTTAGGATCGCGCTCAGACTCCCAGATACGTCCTGCACAGCAGGAAACAGAGGGAAAACTGCAATGGACTCATGCTGGACCATGGTCCAGTTCCTTCTAGACCAACACTAACCATGTGCTAACTGAACATCTACAACAGCAATGTAAAAGTCTGAGAGAACTGTGATATATCAGACCAGTAGCAAGCTGCTGTTTCAGATCATTTTACCAACTCACTCCCTGTAGAAAGCGTTACACTCTCATGCATGTTTAGAAGTGTTCAGTGGCTACCTCCAGTCTCACACACTCTCTGCTGTGTCAGGCCCGCGAGCAAAACCAGTGCAAATCTCAGCTTGATTACAGGCTGCCATCGAACACTTATTAACATGCTTCATTAAATAGGCTATTTGACCTGCTTGTGATTCACTGATCTCCCTCAAACGCAACTGGGTTCTAACAAGTGAATAAAATACAGTGAGGCCGTTTACCTTCTGGGCGCGCTGCAGCTGGGCGAACTGAATGGTCTGGAAGACCAGCTGCACGGAGTGTGGGATCTCAATCCGACCGCTTTCCGGGTCAACATTCCCGAAATCTTCATCCTCTCCCTTCCCGGAGTCAATCAGCATTTTCGCGACAACAGGACTGAGTGGATTTCAGCAGTTTAAAATGTGATCATCTATTACAGCACTGAGCCCTCAAGAGGGAATCTAATTAAAAACGGGAACTTCAGAAACAAACATTGATCCTGAAATACCAGTGGGATGCGTTTGAGGAATGTTCCACATGACGTCACAATAGCGTTGTTCTGTGATAGCATTATGACATCACTCCAATTCAGTGATGTCATGGTTACTAAGTGCAAACTAAAACTTGAAGGTAATTTAAGTTCGGAAGTTCTACTGGGTAAAAATTTGAACAACAAGCAGGAAAAATCTGAATTTGTTTAAAAGATTTTTATTTTAAATGAGTGCATTCCTAACTTTAAACACTCAACAGTTATACAGGAGAACTACATTTCTATTATAAAATTAGATTTTTTTTCATGGAGATGTCAGCGTTGATGAAAACGCCTGTCTATTTAATAGTTTTTTTTTTTTTTGTACAACTGTGTTTAAAATAATTGCTACCAGATTTCATTCCACAACATTCTCACAGAATAATAATAATAATAATAATAATAATAATAATAATAATAATAATAATAATAATAATAAAAAACCAGAACAAGGTCAAAACTAAATATTTCTTCATTCTTTTTTATAACACATTTACAAATGCGTTCAAAAATAGTGGCATTATACGTCCAAAAGTGTAGTGCAACGACAACAACGCAAAAACAAACGTTTCATTGGATCGACACGTCCTGGAAATAAACATAGAAACACCCAACTGGTCAATCCCTCTCTCCCAGCTCGGACTCCAATGAACAGCATTTCAAAATAAAGTTAGTTGGCGACTCCTTCATCATCTATACAAAATGTACACAAAAAACAAATCTACACTATAACTTTAAACAACATTTTCTTTACAATATTCTATAGGTAACGTGCTGAACTGGCCCGTTTTCACAGGGGGTCAAAGTTTCACAGGGTCAGCTAAGTTTCCCTCTTGGAGGTCAGGGGTACACCAGAAGGTCAAAGTTCCTGGCCAGGTCAGAGTTCATTAACCCTGTAAAAAAAAAAGCAAGACTTTGTTTTTTTTCCCCCCCATTTCCCAGAGAAGCTTTAAAATGATGCGCCGCTGTCTGCCGCTCTCACCTCGCTCGCCTGCTATCTCCGGGAGCCCTTCCTAGCCAATCGGTTCATGAAGCAGCAGGTTACCGAGGCAACGATGGCCACGCCCACAAAGAGAGCGGTGGCCACGCCCACAATTACAGGGATGAACAGGAGATCTGAAGCTGGGGGGAGGGAGAGAGAGAGAGAGAGTCAGAACTCTGTTTCTTGCACAACTGCATTTGTGCCACTATAGGCTGCAACTGCACTGCGTTGAATCCAATACAACAGTGCTACTATCCATTTAAGTTTAATCTTGTATCCCTACTCACTGTTGATTTAGCCTGTTTCTAACTAACTCCACACATTCTGAAATCTGAAGCTACAGACAGACAGACAGACAGACAGACAGACAGTCAGGCTCACCCAGCAAGTACATGTAGACTCTGACAGTGTTGGAGTGGCTGTGTGCCCCTGTGTTGAACCAGCCCCCATGCTGGTCCATCCCCCAGACTTCCACTTGGCATCGATACAGTCCTTGGTCCTCCTGCCGCGCCCTGTGAACCCTCAGCCTATAGGAGCTGGGGGCGGGCCGGTCCACGCTGACATCACTGCCGTTGCTGTAGAGACGGGAGGTTCCGTCATGACGCAGCACAGCCAGCAGCCTGCTCTTGCCTGGCTCCTCCTTCCCCTCCCTCACACGCATCACCAGCCACTTGACCGCCGCCTGGGCGGGGCCTGTCGTCGCTATGGAGATGTTGCATAACAATGAGAAGGTGTGGCCACGGTTCAGGGGCGGGCCTGGAGCAAGTCCTGCCTGTGCAGTGACTGTCACAGCTGAGGAAACAGAAAACAGTTGAACGTTAATATCCTGTGTGCTTTACTTCATTTCAGTAATACACTAAATAAAGCCAATACAGTGCTTGTACAATTTACCAGCTTACCTTTGGTCCTGAGGCTGACGTTGACCCCCCTTGACCTCTGGCTGGCGGCGGGGGTCCCAGTGGGCGGAGCTTGACCAGTGTAGACGCTGACCGCACACCGGTACACGCCAGAATCCACTGGATGGGCGGAGTAAAACCTCAGCGTGTACCGCCCCTCCGCCTCCTTCTCAAACGAGGCCCCGCCCCTCCTGACGACATCACCGTCGCCCCACGTTACCACCCCATCCGGCCCCAGCCTCACCACAGCTAGCTCCGCCCCCCCACTCAGCCCCCGCAGCCACTGGACCAGCACTGAGGGGCGGGAGGCAGGGCTGAGTCCACCCACCTCGCAGGATAGGCTGAGAGGAGAGCCTGCAGGCAGAGAGACCTCCCCTTGAGGAGAGACAGACACTGACAGGGAGTCGGCTGGGGAGCGGGGAGAGGAGATGGAGGAGCGGGAAGTGAGAGAGAAGAGGAGGGAGGTGGAGAGGGGAGGACAGACAGAGAGAGAGCTGTTACAGCCAAGCCACCAACAAAAACACATTCATTAACGCATCTAAAAAAACGTGCACAGGTGCTGTTTAGAAATGACGAGGGCTGCATTACGAGGCAGAGTGAACAATGGTAACAGCAGATCCGAGTGTGTGGTCACGCTGAACAATGGAACACAGCTACTATGACAATGACTGAGGCAGGCTTGACAAAAACGGACTGATTGTGATGCACAGTGCAGCAGCAGCGCTATTGAAGCCAGCTATGCAATGACACACAGCAAATGACACAAGAGAATCATGCATCTGTGTCACACAGAAACAAGACGGGGGAAGACAGAAGAGAAACTCCTCACACACACACTCCTTAGTGCTAAGCTTATTAATTAGCATCATTAATAAGAGACACCAGACCCACACTCACTTATCGGCTGCACCACGACGCTGCCGAGCCGCACTGTCCTTTGAGCAACCCTCTCCCAGCTTCCCTCCGGGTCATTGATCCACTGGGACACCTTACAGAAATAGACTCCTGAGTCCGAGGGCTGGAGAGACGCTATCCTGAGACTGTAGAGGTCCCCCTCCCCCTCGCTCTGCCCCGTCCTCTTCTCCACTGAAACTCCTCCCTCCGCGTACCGCCTCTCATAAAGCCCACCCCTCCCTGGGTACACGCCCAGGTCCCGGCCAATAGAAATGACATCCCTCACATCATGACCACTCCCCCCTTCTCCGGCCACAACCCCGGCCCCTCCTGCTCCCTGCACGACGAAGGTGACCGACAGGTGGGTGTGCTGTTCTGATTTGACAGAGGCGGCGCATGTCAGCTCTAGCCCCGCCCCTTCTGGTAGGGATTGGCTACCCAGGGAGCGAAAGGGAGGGGCCTGTGGTGTGGGGGTGTGGTTAACTTTGAGGGAGTCCGGAATCACTGCAAACAAAAAGTAAATAAATAAAAATGTACTTGCTTTTGTTTTTGTACCAACAATATCTGCCTTGCTGGGAAATAGTCACTTCCAGTAAAGCTAAAAACAACAACAGCAGTTCCTGCTACAATATCAGTTTTTCTGTAATTTACAATAAATTTATAATTAATATAGTAAAAATAAATGACTGTCTTCTGCGTCTGAGTGCCCTGTCTGCTGGACCCCCTTACCCCTGACAGGGACTTTGGCGCTGTAGTTGCCCAGGTATCGGGAGTCAGTACTGGGGGTGTAGCACTCCCAGGTCCCCTGATCCTCTGTTCTCAGCCTCTGGATGACCAGCCGGACTGCATCCCCGCTGTCCCTCTCTACCCTCACCTCCCCCTCCTTCACCCGCTCCAGGAAGGGGGCGTAGGGGAAGCCCCTGTCCCGCGTGGAAATCACGCCTATGGGGTGCCCCCCCGAGCCCGTCCGGTACAGGAACCACTCGAAATCCTGCGTGCGCGAGCCCTCATACCCCGAGACTGAGCAGGGCAGGGAGAGGGGGAACCCTGCCACTCGATACAGGGGTCCCGGGGGAAGGAAGACCTCCCGACACACACAGACTGCCGCGGCTGAGAGAGAGAGAGGGGGGAACACCTTTATAACATAAGAAAGAGGAGGCCATTGTGACAGAGGGTGGAGAGGGCAGAAGTAAAGGGGAAAAAAGCACTGTCATTATTTTTTATTGTTCTTTTATTGTTGGGAAAGATGTAGGTGGAAGTTTAAAATGAACTGTAATTTTACACTGTATAATAATAATAATAATAATAATAATAATAATAATAAATATGTTTGATCTCTAACGGTACAATTCTCAATAACATGTGCCTTACACAAACACTGTAAAATCCCCCAAAATAACCTCTCCCAATTTAGAGAAGGGAAAACCCCGAAGATTAACCAGGGGGGGTTTTCCAAATGCCCTCACAAAACATTCCTTATCATACAGAAATGAAATAAAACAGAAACATCTTATTAACATGTCGGTTCCTTCAATGTGACAGACAGGCCAGCTCCATAAAACATATCGAGTTCCATTACCATATTCCCAAACATGGAACAGATTTAAAAAATCATATTTACATGGAAAACACTGAATCCTAAACAGCGCATACAGACAGATAGATAATGGGAGGTATGCTCTACAGAAGGTTACAGAAATTGTATAGAAAACACAGAATCCCATTTCAAGTCCTCTGTTTTGAATATATATATATTTTTTTATAGACTGATGGACACGACATTAGCAGCAGTCAGTATGTTACCAGCGCGCAGTACATGAAGGAAACACTCACCCCACAACAACAACACGCAGCTCAGCATCGCCTCCCTCGACACAGCCGTATCTCCGTGCATCAAAACTGCAAACACCTCCCTTCACATCAACCCGACAGGATAACGGCGTGTGACTCTGCTAGTGTATCCTCAACTGCATCATCATCATAATAATAATAATAATAATAATATCACAGCCTGGCGCTCCAGCAACATGCACCGCTCCTCCAGACACCGCTTACTGTCTTACAGCAGCAGCGTCTGTGTCGCTGTCGTTTCCTGTACTGTATATATCGCTTTTGTTGTTGTATGGGTTGTGTTTTTTTTTTTTTTTTTTTTTTTTTTTTTCTGCGTTTTTATTTAATCTGCTTTATTTCTGCGTTTCGGTTCCTGTTTCTGCAAAGAGGAGCAGGTTTCAGGGCGGGAGAGACTCTGGGGCTGGGCAGTAGGCGTGTTATATTCTTGAAAGTAGGTCAAACCCGCCCCGTATTAATATATTAATATACTGATATATTAATATGCATTGGTTTGAGTTTGAACGGCATTGCTAAGCACGTTTGCAGCGCAGTGTTATCAAGTCAGCCGTTGTTTATATAGGTTTTACTCATTAGATTTATTCAGTCAAGAAACAGGTCTTGTGAGCCGTCAAAATGAACCCCGGGTGGTCTAGTTGGGGGTTAGTTTGTTTTTAACTAGTGTTTGTACTCGTCCCGGCTGCAGCAAATAAGATTAGCCCCTAATTTAACTATTCAAATTATTTCGGCAACCCGAAAGATTACAAACAACGTGTGCGTGTGCGTGTGCGTGTGCGTGTGCGTGTGCGTGTGCGTGTGCGTGAGTAAGCTGGAGGTATTTTTTTTTGCATGTTTTTTTTTTTTCTTGTTAAATTAATGCCTGGTTTTGCTCACGTATATCTTTACACAAATCATTAACATTTTTACAGATGTGTAAGAATCAACGTTTCTTTTTTATTTAAAAACCCCTTTTGATTTATTAGCTGTGTAGATGTTGCCCATATGAGCGTTACTGCACACGTGTGGGTGATGTGGTGAAATTTAACATTTACATAAAAAGAACTTCAGTCAAGAAATGGAGAGCAAGGGGAGGGTATAAGTGGTCTAAAACCATCTTAAATGGTCTAGGATTAATTAACTGTAACTTCTAGAAACACTGGGATCGGCCCAAGCAAAGCCGTTTGATTCTGTGGTTACATATTGAATTATGCTAGTGTTTGCCAAGTCTTTGTGGTTTATATGAAAAGACACGAACAAAATAAATAAAGATGGACAGTTCAACCAGCATTATCATTTGCTAACACACGCATTTGCCTATTTCTGATTCCAATCTCTCTCTCTCTCTCTCTCTCTCTCTCTCTCTCTCTCTGTGTCTATTTCATGAAGTATTTCTATTGTTTGATGAGTATTCTGCTGGATCCTGATACTCCTTGGATATAAAGCTGTTTGCGGTTTTATTAATTCTGTATGTGTGTGTGTGTGTGTGTGTGTGTTTATTTTTGAACACAATATTGATATACAAAATGATTGCAGCTAACAGAGCACTTCCCATCTCCTACACAGATATCAAATGTGTGGTTTTGAAACACCCTGTAAATGTGTGTCCCATAGTAAAAACACAGCGAGGTGTAATAAGGTGTAAGCAATGCACCGCACAGGTAAGCATTGTAAAGACTCAGGCAAGGAAATAAGACTCTTACTGCAAAGCACTTTTGCCCATTCCAGGTTTTACTACGAGCTTGATTAGCGGCAAGATCATGTCTTATTAAACTCACTGCAAAACCAGGACTGGATCAAACTGCTGTGCAATCTTATAAAGAGGGCGGTGCTTTTGTTATACTGGTAACATACACAGAACTCCCCCCTAGAGCGCTAATTTTGTTTTCGACTCATGAGATAAATCTTCCAGCCCTTCTGCCCCCCCCCCCCCCCCCCATTTTGAATTATGACAGCGTAACGTCAAACTGTCAAGCGGATGTGGGCTAGTTGAGAGTCACGATGCTGCTGTTGCTGTCGCTGCAGGTTTGAAGCACAAGTGACTTCCCATTGTGCCCTTCACGACGTGCCTCGGATAAGCGCTGCTGCAGGAGAAGCGCGGAGGAGTGAGCCAGCCCCAGAGCCGCGGGATGGGACTGGGGGAGAGAGCCGGCTCAGTGCTGTAGAGAGACAAGGAGACACCCCGGGACAGGGAGACTGGACCATGAACTGACTGAGACTGTAAGTGACTGCTGCTCAAATACTGGCTACAAGCCAGCTATGCAACAAGCATCTTTTTTTTTTTTCTTTTTTTTATTATATATTGTTTTCAGAATGGGACTTTATTAAAACAATAAAGATTCATACAATACAGTCGTCTTTCAGAGTAGTCAAGGAAAACCTATTTTAAAATATTATCAATACAGCCGGGTGCAAATTTACCAGAAAACCTTCGTACGCCTGCCTGAAAAAAATCAGGATGTGAGAATTTACATTGTCAGTCAGTAATCAGTGAATGAGAAACAATAGGCATACATGTGCGAACATGCTAGACCTTTCTGTGTTTTAATTACACTGCTAAAAATCTCCTGCTTTTTTTTTTTTTTAATTTGTGACTGTGTGTTCCTTTGCTCTTACTGTTTGAAATTGGAACGTGTGGCTTTTTATAGTCATCAATTAAATTAGACCATCACTAATTTTTCTATTTTGACAATTTTCCATGAGTTCCAGTAATTGCGGTTTGATCTCATAGCCACGCAGAAGCAATGGGGTGCTCTAATACATTTGACAGGGCTGTGTCGGTCCTGTCCTTGGAGATGTTTATGAAAATGTTGCAGCTACTTGTCTTGATTTGTCGGTCCCATTCGTTCTGCCTAGGTTCTTATTTCCTCAACACATGGAAACCTTTGCTGTTTCGCTTTCAGTAGTTGCTGAGCTTGTTCTGAGAATGGCAGTTTTAAGAGAGCTGCGGTTTGTGTTAGAAATGTCCTCAACTGTTCTGTAGGGGGTTATGAAGACAGGCAAGGTCTTTCAAAGCCGCTAAGCTGTTAAAAACACTGAGTCAAGAGCTAGTCTGAGAAACGGTGTGCGTTTCCCGGAGTGAGGAGGGAGGACCGCCCACGGCGTGTCAGATATATGCTTCACTCAGTGTTGGCTGCAATGTGTGGGCGGCTGCCTGTTTGCAAGAGAAAGGAGCAGCTCAATATCTGTGTGGGAAATTATGTTCTGATCTGTCTCGGACTATGCGTGGAAGATTGACCCTGCCCTGTCTCTCCGTCTCTTCCGCCTTGTCTTTCAGAGTGGCAGCAGCGTTGGGTGCGGAGCGATGGAGCCCCAGGGCCCCCCCCTGCTCACTCCGTCCCCCACAGAGAAGCGGCGCGCCTGGGTGAGGAGCAGCCGGCACTGGCTCACTCTGGAAGAGGGGGTGATCCCGCAAGCCTGTGAACCCCAACTTGATGAGGTCTTCCTGGAAGGTACCTGTTGTCTGCTAGGGCTTCCAACTTCCACGACTGAGCGAGGGATTTAGAAATGCCAGATGAAACCTAATGTAATGACAGACTGCAAAAAAAGTGGCCTAAATTGTACAGTTAGCAATATGCAAACTGAGGTGGTAGGAAGTGTTTTTGTGATTTGCAATTCTCTATGAGTAGTCAGATTTGGAGATAACAGCTTTTTTTTTCCGCAGGAAGCAAGGCTGGAAAGATTGAGAGCTGGCTGCAGGACTGTGGGTAAGGCTTCTGCTTTGACGAGAAGGCTGCAAGAGTGCAGGGGAGAGAGGCGCACAGGTCTGAGGGTTGGGGGTACTGTCTAACCTTGCAGCCAGGCAGTGCTGTGTGAAAGGCGGACCCTGCTTTCCAATATTAAATTGACAAACCCTGGCAAGTTCTGAAATTGGGGCCGGAAAATAAGTGATCTTAGTTAGGACAGACGACAACAGCAGAATGACTGTTCCATATGACGCCATAGACACCTGTAACACAGGCTAGATCAGCCAGGGTATCTAGAGCGCCATCTAGTGGACAGCAGTGTGTTCACAAGATCCCGCCAGCCTTTATTTCTATAAAAGACACCGATCTAGCCTGGGTTACACAAGGCTGGCAGCTGGAACAGAAAAGCAGCTCCTGAAACTCAGGTCCAAGCAGATTCAAATATATTAAACATGATGTTTGGTTGATTGCAATAAGAATTGCAATCAGAATGAATCAAGCATCATAACGTTTGATTTTATTAAATTACAAGTTGGGGTTAAGCACAGCAGAGGAAAGGAACGAGAAATCTACAGTAGTAAACTTAAACTGTAAAATGGATTGCATGACCATGGGAAAAACTATTCTACCAAAACTAGCAGTGCAGGGATGGAAATAAGACTCCGACTGCATAGCGGTTTAGTCCGTTCCAGGTTTTACTATGAGCTTGATTAGCTAGTGTATGGGTCACAAGCTCCGGTGTGTTTGATTAAACTCATAGAAAAAACAGGAATGGACCCAACTGCTATGCACTGGGAGTCTTATATCAACCCCTGCAGTGCAATAATTCTTATTCTGAGCAGCGCAGTGTCTTTGCAGGTAACATTGCCGCATTAGGCTGGTTTCCTGTGTTACTTGAATAGCCCACACTTTGTTTTACAGTTCTAGTAAATTCAAGGGCTTAAAATAGCAAGGGCTTAAAATAGCAATCATGTGATTTCTAAGGGAATAAAAATAACGTCTGATTTTTTACCCCTTAGAATAACATACAGGCTCTATTCTTGTGTTCCTAAATCTCAATCTCGATTTCGCATACGGTAGATTCTTCCTGGTGTAGATTGCAGTTTTATGCAATGACAGCAAAAGGAAAAGGAACGAATGTTGCCCCCACATCCAGACCTGTGCACGTCATCTGTATTTCAGCCGGCTGTCATTTTCCGAAGCTTGAAGGAGCAGCTCTGCTGTCCCAGTTGACTGTCACAGATAGATGTGACCCCCGTGCATCAGTTGAGTCTGCTGTCTTTGTGATGAGGATGATATGTTTCTGTGCGTTTCAGATCGGCCACAGAGTTCTTCCCTGAAGACTCAATCAATCGAGCTGCTGGTAAGCACTAAATCACTTTTTCGGGACGCCACCTGCTTCCTAAGGATAGAATTACGTTCAGGGCTACCAAGCCACCTGCTAACCCAAACCACGTGGCCTTGCCAAGTCCCGAAGCTAAGCAAGTCAAAATGATGCCTGCTGGAATTTGAGCAGGAAATTCCTTTGCCCAATGCAATTTATAATTTTGAAAATCACTTTCCATTGTCTGTAATGACTGTGTATTTAATTAGTAGCTACTCAGCAAATACACGTGTTCTTACATGTCATTACAATATTATCATGTTATAATGTACGTCACGTGTAAAGCGTGTACATCTTTTTGCACTATATATATATATATATATATATATATATATATATATATATATATATATATATATATATATATATATATACACACACACACACACAATAGTACGAGACAGGAGTGAAGGTGATGGTTAGGGAGGATAGAGTTAGGGATAGGGGATCAGATCAGATGGTGACGTTAACTTGAGATTTTCAGTGGAGGCTCCTTGTTTCTTCGCTGTTGCTACTCTTGCACATTTTCCCTTTTTTTTCAGAATCTTTCCTGAAAACTGGATACAGTTTAGAAGACGACCTGACTTTAGGAGCAGAAGGTAACGCAGATCCAAATGACACCAGCTGATTCTGTGAAACATACTGCTGATTGTACAGATAACGTATAACATGAGTTTAGTCAAATGTTTTTAACACAGGTTCAAAAAATGAAACTCTAGGTACCTCTGTCTGATTTGTGGCTGCTCTACAGCAACCATATATTTGCAGCTCCGTAGGTCAGCTGAATTTCTTTTGCTTTGTTACAGCGATCGTGTTAAACAGAACTAAAGATGAACCAACACTGGGGTAAGACTCATTCATTCAACTCACAGAAACAATGAATAAGAACTCACAATCCTCACAGAATCAGGTTTGGCAAGGCTGAGCTAGTATAGAAACACGAGCCAATCCTCTGAGGCTCTTCTGTATTGATGGATTACACACCTAACACTAATCCTCTCTGACGTTTCAGACATTATTCATTGCTGCCACCTCCTAGACCTCGAGGGAAACAGAACAGAGAGACGGTTCCTCTGGGGTAAATATACAGCTAAGGCTAGAAGTTATGCATCACCCTATGGAATTAACTCACGTTGCTTCATAAAGTCGAGTGAAAGCTGCTGAATAATGTTACGTTAACATATTGAATTGCACACCGCTTTGTAGTTTTCCCATATACTTAACGACAAAACTGAAATTGAAAAATGTGACATTTCAAAATCTAACATGAAACCCTGTGCTACTATTGGGGCTTCTGGTAGACTTTAGCGATATCATGCTGTAGTTTCTTTGATTGCATGATGTCAGATAAAATATCTGTCTATATATAACTGCTTTGACTTGCTCATGCAGCTCTCTCACAGAGAAGTTGAATCCGTTCCAGTTCATGAGCCTGGGAAACAGCATGGCCTCCAGCGGACTATCGAGTGGGACCAGTAAGACCGCGTCCAGGTGCGTACTGGGAGTGTACTGGTTCAGCATTCAGCATCATTTCTGTGATCGTGGAGGACTGTGAATGACAGTGCATGATTCTTTTGATTATGACTTATTCTTAGGGCTAGATTCTCAAAGCTATTTACTTCAGCGCAACATTAGCGCATTTTTCTGAATGGGAAAAAAAACCCCACCAATTATAAATGCTAAAAACAAACAATAAACAACTTCATGTTATATAAGCTGCTGAATTGGTTGTTGATAACTGGATGGCAACCTTTTTGGAAGCGTTTCTCCTTGCTGAAAAAGTACATGTGCTAATGCTGAATGGTAGTAAATAGCTTTGATAATTAATTCAGCCGTTAATAATTCCTTAATGATGTTACTTGGTTAGTAATGATTGCATGTGATTATTAATGACTGTGCATGTTTCTTAATGATCGCGCCATGATTCTCAGTGGCTGTGCCTGATTCTCAGTGGCTGAGCCTGATCCTCAGTGGCTGTGCCTGATCCTCAGTGGCTGAGCCTGATCCTCAGTGGCTGTGCCTGATCCTCAGTGGCTGTGCCTGATTCTCAGTGGCTGTGCCTGATTCTCAGTGGCTGCTCCTGATTCTCAGTCGCTGTGCCTGATTCTCAGTGGCTGCTCCCGATTCTTCCCGCAGCGTGTCTGAGATCCTGGAGCTGTGCTCGGAGGATGCCGAGGAGATCCTCTATAACCTGGGCTTCGGGCAGGATGAGCTGGCGCTCCCGGCCAGGATTCCCACCAGATTCTTCAACTTCCCGTCCAGCGTCCAGGGGATCAACTTCCGACTGTTCCTGGAGTCACAGCTGCAGCGCGTGCGCGAGGAGGACCCCTGCCTCTCCCTGGCCAGTAAGACCCAAAATACACAAGAAATACTAACGAGAGAGACCGGAGCGATTAATGAAACAGTTTACAATCAATATTACCAAAGAAAGTATATAGAAGACAGTCTTCCATCTCGGTTATTTTGAGGGTGTACATTATCCTGTATATTATTGTAATTATTATTATTAGTAGTAGTAGTATAATAAAATAAGACTTCCACTGCAGAGCAGTTTGAGCCAGTCCAGGTTTTACAGTCTGCACGCTTAATAAGAAACAGACGTGAATACTGGAATCGATCAAACTGCTCAGCAATGGGAGTCTTATTTCCAACTCTTCATTCGCCTTTTTGTAAGTCTGTTTTGAAAAACGAGCCCTGCCAGAGCTGTGAGGCTGCAAAATTCACACCAAGATGTGAACACTGATAAGATGCTTGCTTCAGCAACCTTACTGGCACTTTAAAACAACAACCAAGCGAGAAGAAACGACAGGGGTATAAGAATCCTGAGCGTTTTGGAAGTTTTGGATGAAAATGAACCCAGATGACCCGAAACACCACTCCTTCTAACCCCCCCCCCCCCTCTCCGCAGGTCGCTTCCGGCAGGTGGAGGTCCTCACCACCATGGCCAACGCCTTCTACTCCCTCTACTCCCACGTCTCCAAGACCCCTGTCCAGAAGCTTGCCCCTCCGGAGTTCTCCTTCTCCTCTCCCATGGAGAAGATCAGCCTGCGGTTCAACAGCGTCCGCAGTGAGCCCCGCTCCCCCGTGGACAGGCTCAAGGACACCATCTCCAAGATGTGCCTGTACACTGGCTCCAGGGAGTCCCTGGGCTCCCCGGGGCCCTCCCCTCGAGCTAGTCCCAAGAAGAGGAGCAGCATGCCCAACGTGGTGGAGAGGATCCTGGAGATGTCCGAGGCTGGAACCCCAAAGCAGCTGAGCAGGGCCGGGTCCGGGCAGGACCCAGCGGAAGGGCTTTCAAGCTCCGGTTCTGTAGGGGGTTCTAGAAGCCCCGTCACGGGGTGTGCTCTAGAACCCCTCTGGCGTTCTGAATCAGGAAAGTTCTGCCAGGATGTTATCTGCCCGCTAATTGTGGAAATGGTGCATAAAGAACCCTTTGCTTGTTTGGTTCATACTGAGATGGAAGGCAATGTTGGATCTGTGGGTTTGACTCTGCAGCCTAGCGTTGGTTTGGGTAAGACAACCGGCACGCGAGAGGCATCCAGCGAGGAGCCCGTCACTGTGAAGGCTCACAGATGCCTGAGGGATGGGTCATTTCCACAGTCGTGCACAGAGAGGGGCACCAGGGCTTCTGAAGATGTTTCTAGAGATCCTGAGGCGATCCTCGACCCAGTCTGCAGGACAACCGTCAACTGCACGGAGGGAGATCTGGGCTTGGTTGAGGAGCTGGATCTCTCCGAGATTACTATGGAGCGGTTTGGGGACAGCGAGCAGAGCGGAGCCTGTGCAAAGCTGAAAGAATCCTCGCCGTTCCCGGGGTATTTGTGTCCTGGCAAGGAGGGAGCTCACACCTTGAAGCAAGAGAACTCTTTCGAGATGGAGGAGGTAGGCGGTTTCATTCGGTCACTTATTTTATTTTTTTTAACCTCCTCGCTCCTGAGACCAGGCTAAAGAGAAAGACGAAATTTGGCCGCGACACGCGTTACATGTTTTGGGATCCTGAAATATTGAACGTTTAGTATTCTGCAAGTACCCGAGGACTCTCTGGCTGACGGTACAGCGGACAATTTCAAACGAAACAATGTTTGGAATACTCAACAAAAGGACAGGCATTGACACTGATTGCATTGACACTGATGTAGAAACTCTCTGTGCGTCTCCCAGGTTCAAAGCACTGGTGAAGATGACATCAGCCTATTGGAGGCCAGGAATCTGATGACCTCATCTCCTCTGTCAGCTGTCACTACGGGACACAGAGGTAATAGTTTATCCATATTGGGCAGAAGCAGTCAAGGAAAAATTGCTTGGAATGCCGTTGTCCATCCATCAACAGTCCAAAGCACCTCTGACCCTTATTCCATAGTCCAGTTTCTGTGTTCTTGTGCAATTCTGAACCTTTCAGTCGTTCCCCTTTCTTAGCAGAGGTATTCTTACTGCAACACATCCTTTAAGTCCTGATTTCAAGAGTGACCATCGTACTGCAGATTTGATGAACACCTGTGCATTCTGCCAGTTCTGCTGTCAATTCAACGCTTGTCTTCTTTCTATGCCTTAAGGATATTATCTTCTCGCTCATCCTTGCTAGACAGCTTTTTGGGTCTTCCAGTCCTGGGTTTGTCAATTACAGATGATGTTTCTCTGTGCCTGTTGATTATGCTTCAGATACCACACCTTGAAAAGCCATGCAAGCTATTTCACTCAATGTTTTTCCTTCTTTATGCAAGGCAAGGTTGTTATAATAGCAGAAAACACTAGTGGAGGCTTTGAGTAAATTGTTGATGCTCACAATGCATCAGAGTAGACAAATGCAGCATCTTAAGACTTTTGCACAGTAGTGTATATATATAGTATATGTAGCAACACCCACACTCATAAATGTTCCCCTTGCACATCATTTCCTGATATGCAGAGCAGCGATACCGCGATATTGGGGTCACCAGGGGAAGTGACACTGCGTGGCATCTCTTACAAGTTAATCAGAGAGGAAACTGGGTCAGTAAACAGGAAGTGATGTGCATGCAAAACCTTGATAAAAGAAACAAAAAAAACTTCCACCCTTTTTCTTTCAGACGTGATCCTGCGAGGGGACAGCGTGCAGTCGGACAGCAGCGGCTTCGTGGAGGACGACTTTCAGAACCAGGGGCAGAACTAGAAGCAGAGCAAACCCAGAACCAGAGCGAGCCATGCCGGTTCTGCTTCCCAGAATCGGATTGGACCCGGCCCGCTCTTACACGATCCGGGTGTGGTGCCAGCTGCTTCGAGACCCAAGAAGAGAAACTAAACAGATTCAACGAGCGACATTAAGACTGTCATTGAAGACGCTGAAAACGTCTGGTGCTGAATTTATTAAGTTTCTTTCAATATTTGTTTTTTTTTTGAGAGTTATGGGTCAGATCCACATCTTGTACAATTTGCACACCAGCGCTGCCTACAGCTGTTAAATTTGCATGTCGGAATTTGTGTTGTTGGTCTGTTGAAGTTGTGACAGCTGCTGTGGAAGCTGTTCTCTGCACACTCCCCTCTCAAAGGATTGCAGTGTTTTACGATTAGCGCTTGCTGCGAACTGCGAGATGCATTTTTCTATTCCTATTCTGCGGGGAAGCGTGCTGTTCTATTTATTTAGAGAAATGAATAAAGAGTATTTATAACAGAGGTAGTTCACTTCTTGCATGGTTTTAATAAGGATACGCTCAGAATAAGACAAACAGGGACCCTAGTTATGGTCACATTTACTACAGTATATATATACACTCTCAACTGTGTAAAGCAGGGGTCTCCAACCCTATCCAGCAGGTTTCTACATCATAAATGGATAAAGATCTGTTAATCTTGACTAATTAAGCCAATAATTGATGCAATTAATTGACGGCTGGGTTGCAACAAAAACCAGGAGACCCTGCAGCTCTCCAGGACCAGGGCTGGAGACCCCTGGTGTCAAGCCTATGATCAAGCAGACTTAGGGGCTGGGAGACACAGAGAGTGGGGAAGGGATGGAACGGGTTACCTGGCCATGTTGTTGAGGCAGAATCAGCGGGATCTTTTAAGAGCCCGACTTGACCAATTGAGATCAATCAGCTACCAGGAACCGGACGAGCGCCGAAGGGCCGAATGCCCTCCTCCTGTCGGTGAAATCAAAGCCCATAACACTGCAATCTCCACAAAACCAAACTCCTCCTGCCATGATTTCTGCAACCGTCATTTATTCAAAACAGAAGCACCAAAGAACAGGAGGTAGAAAGTGGCATCTCTTAAATCACACACACACACACACAAGTGTTTACGAAGACTTTGCATTGACTCGCACACAGTGTACATTTCCTATTCTAAACACAACAATGAAGGTCACTGCGGCTTGCCAACTATTTCTGCCCTCTTGTAGAATCAAGGGTTCACCACAGCTGAATGAAACAGGCTGAAAGTGACTGCCTTTTCAGCGAAGCCTAGTTCAGGTTGTCTACAGCATGTATGTCTACAGCTAAAAGAGCCTTGGTTGATGCAGAGACACATGTCTCCGGTGTCTATCGATGTCCCCCATCTAAGCGAAAGGCAAACAATAACACCGTAAAAGGGAAAGACATTTGAAAAGACAATAATCGAATTACAGCTCTCCCGCTTACAAAGACGGGCGCGGTCCAGGGAAAAAAAAACAAACATTTGTAACCGTTACAATTAAATCAGAATTATGCAATGGACACAGAACTATATGCAATGGATACAGAAGAGACGACTGGGGATTATAAAAGGCAGATTTCTCTATTAAAAGCTAGTTTTACTGGTAGCTACTATTGGGATCCCCAGAGAATTAATCTTACTGTTTATGCAAAGTTCGTAATAAAATGTTTATATTGGACCATACAGTACAGCCCCGAGTCAGCATGGTATAGAAAACTTTCTAACAACTATCATTATTTTATTGATAACAAAAGTGTGTGTGTGCGTGTTTTGTTGTTTTTTTTTTTTTTTAACAAAATGAATTCGAGTTAAAAACACCTGCTTTTCTGAGTAAAACGTAGGTGTGCATAGGTATTAATTTCTAATTTGTTTTTAAATAATAATACGCACACAGACACACACACACACAATATAATACATTACCTTCCCCTGGGACTCCAAAACATGCTATCCTGCAACACCAGGACATGACACAGTTCTGATACACAAACGTCACATAGGCCCCCATGCACAGCACAGCCTGCTTGCAGACCGACAATTTTTTTGTAATTGAAACCCACTGATCAAGAACTGTCACACTAATGCCAGAATTAACTGGATGATTCTAGAATTCACTCACACTCCGTTTGGGACTGTTCTCTGTGATGTCATAAGTTTTATGATGCAAACTCCACCCCCATCCCTCTCCAGCAGCCAGGGAAGAACATTCTGTGCACTCAAAGCAAGGTTCACATTAAGACTCGGAGAGCAGTGGTGGTTTGGGAGAGTTTGAAGGTCTGGTCTCACAGGAATCCTGGTTCAATGTCTTTAGGCTGCAGTCTGGGTCCAGTCCCGGGCTCTCACTTGCCCCCTGCCATGATTTTGAGGTACTGCAGGGCGTTGTGAGCGGCGCCAGCCCGGGCTGCGTCCTTCGTGGGGGCGAATCCGTGGCACACCGTGACGGGCTGCGTGGACAGCTCAACCAGACACTGACACAGCCCACTCAGACTCCGCTCCTCTGCAACCAACACAAGACAGACGTACATCTGAAAACTGCTTGGAAGGGGTCCCTACGCGGCGTGCATGGCAAGTCACGCTTGCATTCTAAGTTCTAACTTTATTCATGATCTAAAACTGATCTGCCACCCTCGTCAACCCCAATGTGATTAGTCAATTGTCACTTTTCAGTTTGACTAGTCAGTGCCACAAGTAACAAGCCGGTAAACAAGACTCCTATTGCATAGCAGTGTCACCCATTCCAGGTTTTACTACGAGCTTGATTAGACACAGCGTACAGGCAACAAGCTCAGTGTGTCACTAAACCAGGAATGGATCACACAGCTCTGCAGCGGGAGTCTCACTGCCATCCCCGCGCCCTCAGTGATGCGTTACCGATGTCCAGGTAGCTGATGTCGAATCTCTGCTCCTCCGACAGCTCGCTCAGGAGGGAGCAGGAGTTGCAGTTGGGCATCCCCAGGGGGTTGGTCTTGAGGTGCAGGACCCGCTCCCCAGCGCTGTTCCGCAGGGAGTCCCAGGTGCAGCCCGGGCTCTTGTACTTCCCGCTCTCCGGCTTGGTGCTCAGGTTCTGGGGGTGGGACAGAGAAACGGGCGTGTCAGGAAAAAAACTTGTCAAAGTGTGTCCTCCTACCCTTTTGTCTATGGTGCTTGATTTATGAGTCAAACTCTCATTGCATAGCACTTTGATCCATCCCTGGTTTTACTAGTTTAATAAGACACACCTGAGCTTGTTAGATATACAAACTGTGGCTAACCAAGCTGGCAGTAAAACCTGGAACAGGAATGGGTGAAACTGCTATGCATCAAAAGTCTTATTTCCAGCCCTGTGAAAGCTCCATGTCTCTAAAGATCCTATAATGGGATTAACGGATAACCGTGCACACAGAAACAGAAGTGAAAGAGGCTCACGATGGAGAACTGGTCGTCCTCGTGCTCAGCCTCGTTGCCATTGCGCTGGTCCATGGGCACGTCGTGAATCCTCGCCAACATCTTGGCCGCCGCGTTGCGCTTTGCCAGCTTCTTGGAGGTGCCGCTGCCTGGGAACGGAGGAGACAGGAGCCATCACACCATGCCGACACAGCGCCACAGCCACAGCCCGGTCTTCCAACGCCAGGGATGGAATCGAGACTCCCACCGCATTGCAGTTTGAGCCGTATCTGGTTTTGCTAGCCACAAGACACCCCCCCCCCCCCCAGCTTGTTACCTAGACAGACAGCTCACCGATCTCGACGAATCGCTCGACTCGGCAGGTCATGGTGAACTCCTTCCTGTGGGCGGGGCCAGACTCCTGAGTGACAGTGTACTCCGGCAGCCTCCAGCCCTTCTGTACCACCAGCTCCTGTGAGGAGAGAGCACAGGAGCCATTTCAAAAATACTCCTGCAGACGAGGCAAGCGCAGGAAAGTCTTGTTTGGGTTTTTTTTACCTGCAAAGCTCCCACCGGATTGCACTCTGCTTGCTGCGCCACGCTGGATGTTTTGGTTTCTAACTGTGAGCTGAAATAAAATCAAACGCAGGCAAACCTACTTAGCGTCACAGCTGTTAAAATCACCCTCGACAGATTCCCCCCTCCCCCCGGACAGAGTTTAATCAGAGTCAAAGAGGACGAGCGCCTTATAATAATACTTCTATTGCTACCACACTGCTGTTAATATCACTCTGACAAACGACCTCTGTGAAGGCTCGCCCTCTCTCACGCACGCACACACACACACACACGCACACGCACACGCACGCACACGCACACCTGACCCCGTCGACCAGCGCCTCCAGCATGTTGCCTCCTTTCAGCTGCTTGAGAGACGCCTCGGCCGCTTTGTGTTTCGCTGCCTTTTTGCTCGGCCCTTGACCTGCAGCCAGAAGGAAAGGGCACAATGAATGGGGTGGGAAGACGACTCCCATTGCAGAGCACTTCGATCCATTGCAGGTTTAACTTTGTGCCTTATGTGACACCTTGTGTAACTGTATACAAGAACTTTGCACAGGACGTAGAGAACACATTTACACTTGAGGTTCTGTAAAGGACAGTTCTTCAGTGATGGAAAGAAGACTCCCATTGCATAGCACTTTTATCCATTCCTGGCTTTATACCGAGTCAGAGAAGGACACACCTGAGCTTGTTGCCTGCACACTGCTATCCAAGCTCGTAACAAAACATGGAACGTGTGAAAGTGCTATGCGCTAGGAGTCATCGGGAATGCTGTGCAGAGACAGTTGAGATTCCTGTACCAGAGCAGACGGTAGTCTGTTGCAGTCCACAGATAATAACGAAATATCGATCTGGATTGCATGGAAACCGGACTGAGTTGGTTCTAAACTCTTAAACAGTGTGATCGTTGAGGGCAGTCGCTAGTCTAGATCGCTAGTATAGTCTGTCGGGCAATCAAAGGGAGAGCCATCCTAAAAGCATGATCCTGGGCTGAGAGGCAGGTATTACAATTATTATTATGAAGTCATTTAGCAGATGCTTTTATCCAAAGTGACTGACAGAGACGAGGGGGCGAGTTATGCATCGCAACTGCTACTGCAGAGTCGCTTCCAATAGGACCTCGCTTGTTTTACTTCTCAACCGAAGGACGGAGCACAAGAGGGTTCAGTGACTTGCTCAGGGTCACAGTGAGTCAGTGCCTGAGCCGGGATTCGAACCTCCCGGTATCAAGACCCCTTTCTCTAACCACCACCCCCCAGCCTCCTGTGTGGCTCCTCAGGGAAGACTTGCCTGTACAGTTGATGTCTCCCACAGTCACACGGAAAGTGAAGTTGGGCTGATGGGCTTGTCCCTCAGCTTTCAGCAGATCGTAGACGGGGGTCTTCCCTATCCTTGTTCCATACTCCTGCAGCAAACTGATGGGGGTCTTGCCAGGGTTCAGAGCCAGCATTTGCTCAATACTGGAGCGGGAGAAAAACACACACACACAGAATAAAACATGCACGCTTAGGTTTACGGCAATATTAACAACCTGAAGGGTGTCTAGTGTGAACGAACAGCGTTGAACACCGACAGCAACACAATGGGACTTTGAAAACCAAAAACCAAAAAAACGATCCGCATGCAAGCGGACCTGCCAAACCTCGTGATAATTCATTAATATAATTAAGCCGCACACGTGACTCGCGTCTCATCTTCTCACACGTAACAAAGCCCGCGTCACGCCGTTTCGACTTTGTCTAGTCTGTGTTGACATTGTCCCTCAGCAGCACTTCGCTAGAAGTAGAAAACGAATCGTACACATGCATATTATTAGCTGTACAGGCCCCTAATTGCAATGCTCGTATGATTAATCTTGCATGCACCAGCGCCGGCTGCATTTCACTCTCCTGCGTGGGAAGCCTAATCACGCGCGTGTCCACAGTCAAGCACCTACCTGGGGCTCCCGGGGCTCGTCTTGCAGTTTGGGGTCGTTTTCTCGTCGCTCATTCCCTACTTACACACAGTAAACTGCGACAATTGCACACCTACGACACCCCCTTATGCAAATAGGACCCCCCCCCCCCCTTCTTTTTTTAAACGAACTGTTTTTATTTTTTTTTTAATACCGGTAGAAGGAACCCCGTCTCAAATGGAAACAGGTCTGCCATCCGGGCCCGCCCGGTGCATTCTGGGATCTGTAGTTCTGCACTGGGAGTTTTCGTACAAGGAAGGAACGATTGTCTTAATACGGGGGGGGGGGGGGGGGGGGGGGATTTACATTTTGTAATAATAATAATATAATAATAATAATAATAATAATAATAATAATATGTAGCTGTTACTGTAAAAAAAATGTAATTTTAAGCTGGTATTTTCGTCAGCTCAGTAACATGATGATGGTCCAGTTTGGTTACATTATCCGACAGGTAGATTTAGTTGCAGATACACAAACCCCTCCTTCACATTACTTAACTCTGAATTTAAATAACTCTTCTGATGCCCATAACTGGCTGATGCCCGCTGAAGCCCAGTTGGTGAATATCTCCACGCTGTTGCAGGGGCAGGGGGCAGGGGCAGTCCCCCGGGGGCCGGGGGGGCCAGGGGTCCAGGGGGTCCCAGGTGGCCAGGTCCAGGGTCAGGGGGCCCCCCCCAGGGGTCCAGGGACCCCCGGTCCCCCAGGGGGCAGGGGGTCCAGGGGTCCAGTCCCAGGTCCCCGGTCCCAGGGTCCCCCAGGGGCCAGGTCCAGGGTCCAGGGTGGCAGGTCCCCATGCATCCAGCACTACGTACCCGCACTACAATGACCACTACACCTAAGAACCTTTCTTTGGTCAACGCAGCCGTCAATCATTGTTATTTTCATCCCGCCCCCGCGACGTGATTGAGTTAAACACCTATCAATAACAGACTCGTGTTTTCAATTGGTCAGAAAAGTTTCAGACCCCCCACCCCCCCCCTCTCCGAACGCAACCAAGAACCCCTTCAGCCAATCGCTGCCTTTCTTCCCGCCCTCTTTAGATTGATTGGGCGTTCTGTGTCAATACAGAACGCACTGCGGGCCGATGCCTCGTCGGTGATTGGCTGAGCCGCCGTGGACTCCTCCCACCGCGTTGCCAGTCTGCGGGGTCTGCGCTTCGCTGGCGATGGAAGGTGTGTTGCTGAAATGGACAAACTATTTCTCCGGTAAGATTTTAAACAGCTTTATTGCATTTGTATCGCCGTTGCACGGACTTGTGACTCGGCTTGACAGCCGAGACAGGATTTGATCAAGCGGAGATTTGTTAGCTCAAGCTGCTTAAAAAACTGATCTGTGAAGCTTAGTGCTCTGTGTCTGTGAAATGAACACGTTTACAGAAAAAAATAATAAAAGCAAAACAAATCGCAGGGATGGATTGTCGAATTCGACTCGGGTCTCTGTGTGTGTGTACTAAAGAAAGTTTAGTAAAGGCGATGCAGAAAGGAAAAGCAAGAGTCGCATAACCGGGTTCACTGCAAAATGTCCGGGCAAATGTGGGCTGAGCTTCAGCAAAGCTGTTCACAAAGTTTCTTGTTGAAATTCTGTTCCAAACCCTAAAAATAAACAAAAAAAACCCAACTTTGATAGAAGTCACGCTTTCTATGCGTTGCACTCCCAGAACAGTTTCACGAAAAGCAAAGCTCCGGTTTTCGTTTTCATCGAAGCAAGCGGCTTCGCCCAGTCCTTTTGAAGCTGCACACATGCTCTGTCATTTTGAGAGAGCTGAGGGGGGTGCTGTTTCCAATGCAACTCTCCACACACACTTCCACCCCCGCCCACCTTTGCTGTAGGTCAACGATTCCAGCTGAGTGAGTTTCAGCTGTAGGGATGTAAATACGACTCCTCTCGCATAGCAGTTTCACCAGTTCCAGCTTTTATTAGGAGCTTGATTTGTCAAAGTGTATAGGCAGCTCGCGTGTCTTATTAAACTCTTAGAAAAACCAGGAATGCATCAAACTGCTATGCAATGGGGGTATTATTGAGATCCCTGTAACAGTCTGTCTCTCACCCCTGTTTCATATCCTGCAGAAGGTTGGAAATAAGAGTGCATAGCAGTTTGACACATTCCAGGTTTTACCAGGAGCTTGATTAGCCACAGTCTAACTGTAGGGTAACAAGCTCAGGCGTGTCTGCAGACAGTAAAAGCAGGAATGGATCCAGCTGCGATTGTCTCTCCTCTCTTTTTGAAGGCTGGCAGCCTCGTTATTTCATCCTGGACGGCACCGTCCTCTCGTACTACGATTCCCAGGATGACGTGGGGAAGGCCAGCAAGGGGAGCATCAAGATGGCCGTCTGCGAGATCAAAGGTGGGTCTGGGTAGGGTCAGGGGTGCAGACCCGTCGGCCTAGGGGGCATCCACACTTGGCTTGGGACGGAGCGCGGTTCCTTTTGGAAGCACGTGGGGATGCTCCGAAAAGAGGCGGTCTCAGCCCGTTTTTTTTTTCTGGTTCAGTTTGTTTCAGTGCAGTGTGTGGAGGTTGGTTCAGAAAGATGTTAACGTGAACTTGCAGAAGTAATCCTCTTTGATGTGTCCCCAGTTCTTCTGCAAAAGTCATTTTTCCTCCAGAGTAGTTCACATCAGTTCGGTTCGTTTAGACACTGTGTGAAAAGGTCCTTGGATTCAGGACTGCTTATGTCTTATCCTTGTCTAATCCTTTGTGTCCTTGATCCCTGATAAAGGTTTCACAGTAGAAGCATAGCAAATTGTAATACAGCACGGTGAAAGAATTTTAAAGAATAGCGAGGTATGGTAAAGCATAGTAAAAACAAAAAAACAACAAAAAAAAAAGCATAACATGGTGAACCAGGGTAAACTCTGGTAAATACATGAGGGAACTGCAGAAATACTGCAGAAATATCACAGTAAACTTGTATCTGGGATGCCTTCCAGGAGAGAGAATGGGAAATCACACAAATTGAAGTCAGGGTTGTGACCGGTTTGGCATAGTTTCTTTCGGGATGTCAGACTACCCCCGTCGCCTGAAGTCACAGTTCGGAATGCAAACTCTTAAATAAAGCCATGCCTTTTAATTTTCAGTTTTGTTTTAACCTCCTTCTTAAAATAACCCTCTCTGGCCCTTTTCCTGGGATCGACGCCAACCTCCAGCACAGTGATCCACGCCCCTCGACTTGCTCTCTTAATCAGAGAGCTTGCACCTCCCCTAGCGTGTGAAGTGCAAGTAATCCAGACCAGCCCGTTCTGTCCGGTGATCCCTTTGTAAACAGATCTGAGGCACGTCCGCTGCTTTGCACTCTGGTCCTGTTCTGTGGAGCAGGTAAGAGGTTGTCAGCGGTGTGCAAATCAGATTTTTCTTTCTCATCACTCTGGGAGAGTTCTTGGTAAAAGCCTAGTTCTGGTTCCAGCTGCTTGTGTTTCGTTCTTTAGATTCTCTGGAATGTTCCCAAACTAGTTATTCCGCTGTGGGATCGTTGCTAGATTGTATTAGGAACCGCTCTCTTGCAAATCAGACCTGTTTAGAGAGCAATCAAGTCTTGCAGGTTTCAAACGCAGGTTTCACGTTTGATAAAGTGCAGTGCAATTCTAATAGTAATAATAATTCTCATTCTGCAGTGCATGCCACAGACAGCACGCGCATGGAGCTGCTGATCCCAGGAGAGCAGTGTTTTTACCTCCAGGCGCTGAACGCAGCGGAGAGGCAGAAGTGGCTGGTGGCTCTGGGCACTGCGAAGGCCTGCCTGGCTGACAGCAGGACCAAGAAGGAGAAAGGTGAGAACTGTGCCCAGCCAGAACCAGGGAGGAGGGCGGGGTAGCGCTGAGGGGCTGAGAGGGAGGGAGGGAGGGAGATAGTGTGTCCAGTGGGTAGAGCTGAGGGGCTGGGCTGAAGGAAGGGACGGAGGGGTAGTAACCCATGTGTAACAGCTCTGTCTTTCCCCAGAGCTACGGGATGCCAGCCACACTCTGAAGGGGAAGATGTCGGAGCTGCGGCTGTACTGTGACCTGCTGCTGGAGCAGGTGCAGCAGATCCAGGGGGGTGCAGAGCCCAGGGAGGGGGAGGGCCCCCCCCTCCCCGACACAGAGGTGCAGCACAGTCCTGCGGTCACAATCAGTCACTGCACACCAAATCGTTTTCATGCTGGCGCAGTTTAGAACAGGGCTGGAACAGAGGGAGTGAGATCTCTGAATGCTCTAACAAGGACACAATCGACCTTTATTGGGTATCGTTTCGCTGTAGTGAGTGGGTCGATATATAATGGATCGCCCCTGAATGAAGGACCATGAGAAACCCTTCTGTTTGTCGTTGTTGTACAAAGCCTTTCTGACTGTGTGGCTGCTGGACTCCTGTCCTAACCCGGGACTGATGGTCGCTCTACTCTCTCTACAGAGGATGACCGAAGCCTCCTCGCTACTCAAGCAGACGTGCCAGCAGTTTGTGGGCGCCCTGGAGGACTGCATGCGAATCGCCAGCAGTCGTGTACCCCCAGAACTGTGCCAGCTCTCCCCACCGGACTCCCCGGCAATGATGGTGCCCCCAGAGCGACTGCGCCCCCGGCGGGCAAGTGCCAGCTCCGACATGGGGCAGAAATACAAACCTGCAGCTTTATATAGAGTAGGGTAGAGGGTGCTGGATGACGGCAGCTAATCTCTAGGGGGGGTGAAGCCAGCTCCCACACTGCACCCTGTGCCTATATATATATTTTTAATACTATATACCTGTTGTCATTTCCATCTGATATAAACCTTCTGATTCAAAGACATTTCAGATCATTATCAGGGTAGTAATATTGAAGCTGCGCCCATTTCTTGAGAGAGGATTTCATCCCCGTGTCCTAGTGGTAGTGTTTCTGTAAATGCCTTGCTGGTCCCTATCCTGGGTTGGTTTTGCAGTGCCCTGACACCCTGTAGTTTATTTGCCCGTGCTTTTTCATTTCGGTTTACCACCTTGTATATGCTGTACCGTGCCTCTCTGTGGGCTGTGCTCTGTGCTCGGTGCCCCGTGTGCTGTGCCGGGGCCGGGTTTCTCAGCCTTGTCTCTTTCCCTTGCAGGTGAGCCGCTCAGTAAGTCACACAGGAGCAGTCACACCTGAGAGGTGAGCTCTTCCCACTTTTGGTGATTTCCCAGTTAAGCCACGCTTGCTGTAAGTTGGGCTGCGTGGTTATGCATGCTTGGTGGCTCCCTCCTAATCCAGCAAGAGGACCTGCACTCTGAACTCTCAGAGAGAGAGGCCCCCACTGAACACACGTTAGAAGTGGGGCTGTCAAGCGATCAAACAGACGAATCGTGATTTATCGCGCCATTGAAACATTTTAATCTCAGCTAATCTTGGTTTTAATCGCATTTTTAATTGGTACAATTTCTGCATCCGTCTCATTCAAATTATTATTATTGTTATTATTATTATTATTATTATTATTATTATTATTATTATTATTATTATTATTATTATTACTGTTTTTTTATTGCCGGTTGCCTTTTAAAAGGGTGTCCGTTATGCTCTTAAACTGGTTTTTCATTCCCGTTTTAAAATAGAAAGAGAGATCTACCCTCTGCACAATCGTGAAGGGTAACTGAACCTGAAAGTCCTGCCGCTGACTCTCATATTGTTACAGTGTGTCTCCTCTAGTAGACTGTTACACCAGAGAAAGCTGGACTAGACAGTTAGAAGGCTTTTCAGTGTATATGGATGAATCTCTCTCTCTCTCTCTCTCTCTCTCTCTCTCTCTCTCTCTCTCTCTCTCTGTCTCTGTGCATTTGATGATTTGAAGGGGGGTCTTTGTCCTCTGCGCAGGGTCCCGACCGCGCAGGACGCCCGGGAGGGGCAGACCGTGAGGAGGAACCTGGAGGAGATGGTGGCGCACCGCACCCACCAGAGACTGAGCCAGCGGAGAGAGAGGCATGGGCCGCCAGGCGCTCCGAGCGAGGGCGCGGCCGGTGAGGCGCAATCAAGAAGAGAAGGGGTTACGCTGCAGGGGGCTTGTTATTCCAAGACTCGCGTTACAGCGCACTTTGAGTCAGTCCAGATCAGCTCGATTCGGTGTGAAGGTCGCAGACTCGGCTGTGTTTTAACCAAGCTTTGAATTGGCCCTTCATAGCTGCCTGCTGTGGGCAGTTTGTGCTGCAGAAGCACCAAGAGATCTTGGAGCCACTGAATTTCTCCTTGAAAAACCTGCACACTGTGGCCACCAGGTGGAGCCCTTGCACTGCCCAAGCGTTGGCTTGGATGTATCCTAATTTAAATCTACTACTTATTTCATTATATAGGTTTGGGGGTTCAGTGATTGAAGAAAAGGGGTTTTGATACCTGGCTTAAAATCCTGGCTCAGCCACTGACTCACTGTGACCCCGAGCAAGTCACTGAACCTCCTTGTGCTCCATCTTTCCTGTGAGACGTTGTTGGAAGTGACTCTGCAGCTGATGCATGGTTCACACACCCGAGTCTCTGTAAGGCGTCTTGGATAAAGGCGTCTGCTAAATTAAAAAAAATAAAAGATCAGTTTTAAGGTACAGATCGACACAAACGCTGTTTCCTTGAACCCCAGATGGTCAGCAGAACCCTGGCTCTGGAACACGGAATCAGAACTCTCCACAGTGTTCCTTCTGGTTCTTTGCACCTGTGCTTAAAATATCCTTTGCTGCCTCAAGAGTACATAACTGAATTAAACACGCCAGATAACTGACTGACAGGATTTCTGCCTGTGTTGCTCCCTCACTGATGCCCGTTTTGTGGTGGTTTTTGTTTTGTCTTTTCAGAAGCCAGCTTCCAGTCTGCAGACTCTCCACAAGGGGGCGCCCTGGTGCAGAACGGGACAGAGCAGCCCTCCAAGACTCTGCAGGAGTCGGGCTCGTTCTGAGTGTGACCCGGGGGCGATGCGTGGCTGCAGTGGGGGGAGTGGACGAGGGGTCAGGAGTCAGTAAGGAGCTGGACCCGGGTTCACACTTCTCATTCCTGCCGATTTTTTTGCAAGTTCTGATCCACCGGTGGTCTGGTTCAGTCCAGTCTTGCTTGACTGGGTCGCGGAGCCTCCAGGCTTCAGCGGGGTCGAGTCACTGCTTGTGTTTCAGGGAGCCTTCCAAAGCCAAACCCTGCAAAGCCAAAACAAAACTCTGCTTTACTGATTGGAGGAGCGAAACTAATGTGCCAAAAATAACTTTTTTTTTGTTTGTTTTTCTACATTTGTCTCAAGTTTTGGAGATGGGGCAGCTCGAGGGTAACGTCCTGTGCCCATACACTACTATACACAAAGCTTAACTTCAGATAGCGTTGAATCGGTGGATTCTGTGGAGTCTTGCAGTACCAGGAATGTCTCTCTAATGCATCTCCTTCCTCGAACGCAGTGCGTGGACACTAACGCGTCATTCAGAGCTATTAAACACGCCAGCCGTGTGCTGGGCAGAGAAGCGGGTGTCTGAGTCAATATTCTCTATAGTCTCTATGTGCAATATATTGACTTTTTGTAAATTGCATTTTCCTTAATATTAAAAAAAAAAAAACCTTGTTTGTAAAGCCACATTCGAGTGATGTTCATTTAAAGACGTTTAGAAATACTTTTTTAAAACTGCTGTTGATTTGTTTCTTCCAAGTATTTCTAAATTTAGAGTGGGGTCATTGATGATGAAATGTGCTATATAAATATTATTATTATTATTATTATTATTATTATTATTATTATTATTATTATTATTAGATGAAAAGGTGTGCGGTTGATCCCTTAAATAAATTCTTTACCTTTGAATAATTGCACAACCGTTTTATGGTAGCTTGTCATGTTTCAGCAGATTTCTTCTTTTTTCAGCCTTGTTTATATCCCCTTTTGATTCCAGTGTAGTTTACTCTCACTGAACCTCCAACCTGCCCCTAAATGTTTACCCCTGCCGCTCCTCTCCCCCATTCCTGCTCTGTGTTGCGTTCTGTAATGCTGAATGGGAAGCATTGTTCCAGCTAGCCAGGCGCCGCTGTGAGACACTCAGTGACCACTTGAGTCGCTGGAAACACTGGGAGAGTTTCTCGATGCACTCTGCCGTGTCTCGTCGGTTTCTTTCTGTTTCTCAATTCCTTTTCTAAGTGTTACAGTAAGGTGTGTTTAGTTGCACACATGTTAGTTGCATCTCTGCTTGTGTAATTGTACCCTGTGAAGCTAGGGGTCTGTTTTACAATGCGTATCTGTCTATCTATCTATCTGTCTATCTATAAAGTTGTGGCTGAGCAATTTCTCAAACTTCCATGCAGTTCACAAAACCTGTTTTAAATTGTTTTTAACAGTGGATGGGATCGTGAGCGACGGGGAGATGCGGGTCCCCAGATCATACTGTGGCACCGCTGGGAAGGGTCACTGCTACAGTGCAGTTTACGAAACTTTTCTGTTGTTTTCTCCGAGTGCAATAAAGTGTTTTTCCCTTGAACATTATATGAAACGAGAAAAAAAAAAAAAAAAAAAAAAAAGCTTTTTCATGTTGGACGAGAATCAAATGACTATTATGGTTTTTTTTTTTTTTTTTTTTTCTGGCCTGCCACAGAGTTATTTTCATTTCTTCAGGATATTAAATAAACATTTAGCACAAACCAGAGGGAGCACGCTGGCTGCCAGCAGCGGGGGTAATTTGCGCTTTTATTGAGAAGCGCTCTGGTCAGATTCCGGGGCTCCGCTGGCGCCACACGGTGGAGGACTTCAGAACAACCACACACGCCCCTGTCTCTGCCAACTGCGCCGACTCTCTCTTCCAAACTCTTCGGGGGTTTTTCAAATGTTCCTATGAAGTCTTTAGTGGGTAACATTTAAAAAAAATTGGTTTGGGCTGCACGTCAGGGGAGTAGCAATAGATAGATCAGCCATCCAGCATTTTTATAATTTTTGTTTGTTTTTTTTTGGGGGGGGGGGGGGGGGGGGGGCGCCCAACGCTGCGTTGCACAGCAAGGATCGAGCCCGCCCCAACTTGTTTGATCTCCAGTTGATTTTTCATGTTTTTTTTTTTTTTTTTTTCTTGTTCTCCTTTTTCCAAAACCAGTTAACTCCGGCTGATTATAAATATATATACTCGAGAGTTGCTCTTCAAAGGTGCGTGTGCGTGTGCGTGTGCGTGTGCGTGTGCGTGTGCGTGTGTTCGTTTAACGTGCTTGTCTGGTCAGTAGTTCCCCCACAAGGAAGGAAACTCTGACAAACCCCGCGTTATGTGGACCACGGGACATACATACTTGAAAGGTTACAAATGCAGCCGTCAATGCAGAGTCCTAAACTCTATAAACACCCGTGTCTGTGCGTTTTTGCGTTTAAAACGTTTAAAGATACTCGTTTTTAAAAGGTATTTTTTTCTTTTTTTTTTTTTTTTTTTTAAACGCTCTTAATAAATCCTACAAAGATACCCCCACGGAAAAGTGTTTCCTGAGCTGTCACAGAGCTCTGACGTCAATAACCCCCCTCTGCTGTAAGAGGGATGTGGTGACGGGCTGCGTTGTAAAGAGGCTGAAATTGCATCGCCCTGAGTCCGAGAGCTCTCCCATGCTCCAGTCTGCTTACTGTGGATTTGTATCGCTGTTTGTCTGATTATTTCAGACTAGTGTTGTACTGTTTGAATGGTGTCTATCTTGTTGTGATTGGTTTTTATAACAGTGATCAATAACAGATTGATCGATTTGCCTCACCCTGTAGAATGAACTAGTTTGTCTTCATGAAGTCGAATGAATCCTGTTGAATAATGTTACGTTACGATATTGAATTACACACCGCTTTGTAATTTTCCATATACTTAAAGGAAAACTGACACAAAATTCAAAGACATTTCGAAATCTAACGTGAAATATTGCACCACTGACCAGGGTAGTCCGGTAGACTTTATGAGATCTCATTTTGTAGTTTCTCTTTGATTACATGAAATCAAAGATCTTAGTTATGTCATATATGAATATATATATATATATAGGATATATATATATAGATATATAAATCAATGTCTCAATCCTAAAATTTCTAGGTGATGCAAACATTTTGGGCTCAGCTGTATGCTGCTGAAGTCGAGTCTCATTTGGTCAAGGTCTGAATGCAGATGCTCGCTGAGTTTAAGTTTAAATTCGACCAGGATCAGAGAGTCCTTCTTTTGTCTTTCAGAAGTAGCTCTACATCAATAACGTGACCCCTGGACTAAGGGGGGGGGGGTGGGGGATTATTAAAACTCAATAAAGTCAGCTGTCAGTGCGAGTCACGGCAGGGGCCCACCCCCCCCCCCCCGAAGAAGGGGCTGGCTGGAGGGGTCATGCATTGCAGAAACGAGTCTTTTCCTGCAGCAGTGTTTGTTTCCATGTGCATCAAATCATGTGCGCTTCGTGAATGCAAAGCAGGGGAAATGAGTTTCATCTTCCGACAGATGAAAACAGAGTCTTTTATAAACCCCTTCGAAGCATTATATATTATATATATATATATATATATATTATATATATATATAATATAATATATATCCATATATATTATTTAAATAATAAGATTTATTTCCAGCTCGTTTTGCTTTTCGTATTTTGAAGTTCCCTGAACTGCGCGTCCTGTCTTTAATTTCTGGAAGTGTTTACTGACTATCGGACTCTTTTTCTACAGCGCCCTTCAGAGGACGAGGAGGATGGGGGGGGGGGGGTCTCCAGTTCTCTCTTCTTTGTTGTATGTTCCTTCGTGGCGGTCTCAGTGCGATATTGTTGTGAAAATAGGAATGAATTAAATATGTGCTTTTTCATGCTTGCAGTTCAAGCGGGGACGAGGGTGCTGTTTCAACCGAGGGACGGCCGTGATTGGATACTTTTTTTCGCTTCAAACCCCACCTTCTCCCCTCTCCATGGCGCTTTGCTTTAATGGGAAGCTAGACTCGACCGCTGAATGAGTGGCATCATGAGGGCGCCCACGCTGGAGTGAAGCTGACCTACAGATACAGGAAGTAGTGGTTTCGCGTTGTGTTAGGGTTAAGGGTGGTTTTAAAGTCTTGGTTATTGTTGTTTTAAGAGTAAGGTTTAAACTTTATAAAACTAGAAAGAAATAGCCAGTTTGATAATGTTCTGAAGATGATGGGCACCAATATAGTTTATTATTATTATTATTATTATTATTATTATTATTATTATTATTATTATTATTATTAGAAGTAAGGCTTCTTTGTGCCGCCGGTAAATAATAATAAACACAAACCTGTCCACCTGTTTATCCTGCAGAACAGCTGCGCAAAGCAATCCGCAGGTCTGAATATACACCCGCGCAAATCTTCAGAAGAACTTCCATCTGCTTTCTCTTCCGAGTCCTCAGCATCACCCCCCGAGCTCTGTGCTTGCTCACGTCTCCCTCCCCTGACCAGTCACCTGCAGGGGGAGCTCGGGAGCTTGTGCCTAATTACCCGGGACGCCCCGAGCCAGGGCAGCTTTGAACCCACCCCTCTGACCATCCCGTCACACCTGTTCCTTTGTCTCAAACCCCCCACTCCCCTCCCACTCACCCCTGAGGGTACAAGAGGGCTGCCCCACAGCTAAACAAGCAAGCGAACCCTCTTCAAAACATTGCGTGATCATTCAGGGTCCTTTACTGGAGATGAAGAGACCCCGTATTGAACCAATCGGTTTCAATGAAATCTCAGATCCGCTTTAGAATAGATTATCAGGGGGGAGGCAAAGCCACTTTGTATTGTTACTGAAAGGTTAACTCCAAAATCTGTTAGTGGCCCCTGTTGGGAAATCCAGTGTATCCATAACTAATTAAAAAAAAATTAAATACCCCATCCTGTTGTTTTACCCACCCCCAGAGTCTATGCACAATCTCCTTGCTTCTAGAATAACCCACTCCCCTTATCCACCCCACCTCAGCTCTGAAGCAAAGCGCCCCTGATTGCAGTGACAGCTAAACCATTCATCTCGACATACACTGCCATCAAAATCATTGTCTCCGATGACAGAGTGTGCCTGGGTGTATAAATGACCCGGAACCGAGTCTCATTAGCTGAGGGTTTGCCTTTAAATTGGAACCAGGAGGGGGGAGTTACCGAGGCAGGCTGTCACCGTGCCCACTGCTCCCCCAAACCACAGATCCTGATGGGACGTCCTGTTCCCGAAGGAGAGGCTACCCACACATTTCAAAGACAGATCTGTGAGCAGCGGAGTTACTGGTCCTCCCCTTATAAAAACACCCGACAGTGAAAGCATAGCTTCATAAAGCACAGTAAAAACAAAGCGTTGGTGAGCATTGGAAACGCCAGAGAGGTAAAGTATAATAAAAACACAGTCAGCTTGCTGCATAGTATAGCCATGGGAAAAACGTGGGACAATTCCTGTGCAGATTCCCCCCCAGGAAACTTCTGTAAGGGTTGTTATCGGCGCTTTAGCTTGTGAGTTATCTGAGTTTGATTAATGTTTCTCAGTGCATATGTTATATAACTGTATAATAACATACATGTGCATGTGAAGGCTTCTGTGACGTGTACTCAATGCATTGGTTATTACCCGCCCAATATTCAACTAGGAGATTGGTTTGCTGAACGCATCTCTAGCCACAGACTGAACCTTTCACCCCAGGGAAGCACCTTATCGTCTTACTGCTACTCAAGGTCTGATCTAGAGCCTGGGGGGAGCTGACCCCTCCGACACACACACTCACACACACACACACACACACACACACACACACACACACACACACACACACACACACACACACACACACACACACACACACACACACACACACACACACACACACACACACACACACACACACACACACACACACACACACACACACACACACACACACACACACACACACACACACACACACACACACACACACACACACACACACACACACACACACACACACACACACACACACACACACACACACACACACACACACACACACACACACACACACACACACACACACACACACACACACACACACACACACACACACACACACACACACACACACACACACACACACACACACACACACACACACACACACACACACACACACACACACACACACACACACACACACACACACACACACACACACACACACACACACACACACACACACACACACACACACACACACACACACACACACACACACACACACACACACACACACACACACACACACACACACACACACACACACACACACACACACACACACACACACACACACACACACACACACACACACACACACACACACACACACACACACACACACACACACACACACACACACACACACACACACACACACACACACACACACACACACACACACACACACACACACACACACACACACACACACACACACACACACACACACACACACACACACACACACACACACACACACACACACACACACACACACACACACACACACACACACACACACACACACACACACACACACACACACACACACACACACACACACACACACACACACACACACACACACACACACACACACACACACACACACACACACACACACACACACACACACACACACACACACACACACACACACACACACACACACACACACACACACACACACACACACACACACACACACACACACACACACACACACACACACACACACACACACACACACACACACACACACACACACACACACACACACACACACACACACACACACACACACACACACACTCACACACACACACACACACACACACACACACACACACACACACACACACACACACACACACACACACACACACACACACACACACACACACACACACACACACACACACACACACACACACACACACACACACACACACACACACACACACACACACACACACACACACACACACACACACACACACACACACACACACACCACACACACACACACACACACACACACACACACACACACACACACACACACACACACACACACACACACACTCACACACACACACACACACACACACACACACACACACACACACACACACACACACACACACACACACACACACACACACACACACACACACACACACACACACACACACACACACACACACACACACACACACACACACACACACGCACACACACACGCACACACACACGGAAAGACCTTTGGTTACTCCCAGGACAAGCCCTTTCCTTCAGTGCAGCTCGTACTCAGAAAGGAGCAGAGTAGCGCTTATCCAAAGGGAACACCTCCAGGCGGCAGGCGGGGATCCCCGGTATTTGGAGTTTGCTCTTGGTTTGACCCTTTATCGATAACACAGTTCGCGGGTATCACTAAGAGGCAATTCATTTTCAACTCTCTTTTTTTGAAACTAGAAATGTGATTTATCTTTATAGCAATAAAGAATATAATATATATAGATTATCTTTTTGTAACCATCAAACCAAAGCATTTCATTTTATTTAGTTTGCAACGAATGGAATTTCATTTTGGTTTTCTTTATGACCCCCCCCCCCCCTCCCCCCCTGCTCGGAGCGGCCTCTGAGTTTAGAATAATTGCTCATAATTTGAAGTGTCTGGTTGAAAGAACTTATTGTGATGGTTTCGAAATCGCTATAGATGCTTTTGTTTTTGCAAAGGGCGGTAATTGAGGGTTTGGTCAGCGGGACAGAGAGAGAGAGGGAGAGAGAGAGAGAGAGAGAGAGAGGAGAGAGAGAGAGAGAGAGAGAGAGAGGGAGAGAGAGGGAGAGAGGGAGATAAAGCGGCTGTTTGTTTCTGCAGAGCTATATGTTTGCATGCGGACACAAATGTTTGATTTTTCTCCCGTTTAGTGCTCGACCTTGAAAAGTCAGCCTTGTTTTTGTAAACGCAGACGAGACGGACACGGATCATCTTGTCAAGCGTCCCCCCCCATCTCTGTTTTTAGCTTCAAAAATAAATCCACAAAAACAAAACATTAATAAATGACGTTCCAGATATTTACTGACCTTAGGACCACAAACCAATATTGAAACGACAATAGTTCAAAAGCTCGCATATTAATAATGCATTTTAAAAACGACACAACAATGACTGGCTTTTTTTTTAATAGCAAAGTTTATGAAAAAATTAAAACCTCCACACCTTAGTAACACTTCAGGGTGTATTTAAAAAATCTAAACAAAGAAATAAGCCCCTTTTTTATTGGAAGATGCAATAATGCTGTTATGCTGTGGTGTATTTAATTTAATAATGCGACAAGTGGGAACAATAAACACACACCTATCTCCCCGCACTCAGGTCCTGCTACTGAAGTAATCGCGCTACCGCTGCTACTGAGCGATTCAATCGACATATTACAGCACCTGCCATATTACCGCGTTCTATAGCAAGCTTCGCGTTCAGTTACCATAGTAAATAAGCTTTTTTACTTGAATCAGAGTGTATTTGACGCTTTTCTAGTGCATTGGTGTGAGTTTAAGTTTGATTGAATGGCGCTGTAAGAACAGAGAAATAAGGCGTCTTATACAGCGGCCGCTATAGTGCTCCCATCCCACAAATTTCACCCTGAACTAATCCTGTCCATCCCGCATGACCGGGAGCCCAAAGGAAAAATCATTCATCAGGCAGTGTTTAATGTGACCAGCCTGAAAATGGGACCCAGCAGGTTTACAGCCAAAGAAAAGGATTTACATAGATTTCAGTGAAGAAATATTGATTCAGAATTACATAAATACAGATTTTTTTTTTTTAAGAAAAATGTATTTGGTAATTAGCGTGTTAACATGAAAAGGAAACATGCTGTATACATACATGAAGCCTGCTGTCTTTGTGTTTTTATCCAGGACAGTAACCCTCACAATATCAAGGCAATTAAAATCGAAGCAACACATACAATAAGCCACAAAATAAAGAGATATTTAAACATTTCATCCTGTCTCTGAAAAGGCAAGGAAGCTCCAACAACAGAAAACGCTAACTCTGAAAAAATACTTTGCACGATTAAAAACGATTCAACGATATTAAAAGCGAAAAAGTAAGCCTTAAAATTAATAACTCTAGAACAGTCCATATTAATTTACCCAGATATGTCCACATATTTCATATTTAAAGTCTGATAAATATAAAACCTGATTTTGTTCCCCCTCGTGTTCGACAAGACATCGTGTTAAAAGCAATTAGCAATTCTAATGTCTTTCAACAAAGAAAGTCCTTACACCTTAATCGCTCATAACTTAACATATAAATATGGTCATAATAACATTTTATTAAATTAAATGCAAGAGAATATTTTCTTAATAAAACAATCATAACAGACATGCACATTCATAATTTCAAGCATACTCTCTCTCTCTCTCTCTCTCTCTCTCTCTCTCTCTCTCTCTCTCTCTCTCTCTCTCTCTCTCTCTCTCTCACACACACACACACACACACACACACACACACACACACACACACACACACACACACACACACACACCAGCATCCTCATTATATCTCATGGATGCAGCTTCACTCATTCCAGATTTTGCAATCACCTTGATCAGCCGCAGCATACAGGTAACAAGCTCAGGTGTGTTTTATTAATAGTAAACCCAGGAAAGGATCAAACTGCTATGCAATGGGAGTCTTATTTCCATCCCTGTATCTCCACAGAGGTGTTCCACACAATGTAATGTCCTGAATTTTGTTTTTTTTTTTCTTTGGGGGCAAACAGCCCTTCTCCAGGTCAGCCTCCAGGTAAGAAATCTTCAGCTTGTGAGCTTGTTCCCTTGCAAACCTGAAGTTACATTATTATTATTATTATTATTATTATTATTATTATTATTATTATTATTATTATTATGAGATGACCCCTTCCATGGGCACCTCTTTCAGTCCTTCACTGAAGAAGCCACTTCCCTGATACTGGAGTGAAGAGTTTGAACTCAGATCTCCAGCAGCCCTCCTCCCTGCTCTGGGCTGGTGGTGTTCTCATCCCCGTTGGGGTCTTGCATCCCATTGCCCGGCGGCGAGGCTGCTTGGGGGGCTGCAGCCACTGCTCCCTCCTCCCTCTCCTGCTCCCCCTCTACCCCAGCCTTGCCCTGCAGATCCTCTTCGGTGTGGGTCTTCTGGTGCTTGCTGAGGTGGTCGCTGCGGGTGAACCTCTTGCTGCAGAGCTGACAGGTAAACTTCTTCTCCCTGGTGTGGGTGCGCACGTGGCGCTCCAGCTCGTCCGAGCGAGTGAAGCGCTTCCCGCAGAACAGCCAGTTGCAGACGAAGGGCCTCTCGCCTGTGTGCCAGCGCAGGTGAGCCTTCAGGTGTGACGCCTTGCCGTAGACCTTGCCACAGCCTGGGATGTGGCAGCTGTGGACAGGCTTCTTCCGGAGGCTGGCCGCCGATGCCCCCAGCCGCTCCAGCTCCTGGCAGTTGGGGCAGTCGCAGGAGGAGCGGCCGGGCGTTGAACCCCCATAGCTGCGCGAAGGCTTGAGCCCGATGGGAGTCTCCATCAGGGAGCTGTTGGGCACCGGTTTGGGCTTGTACATGTCCTGGGGGAGCATGTGCTGGCCAGAAGGCAGCAGGTGAGAGGAACTGCCCAGCCCCACGGTGGAGTAGGGGTTTGCAGGGTTCAGGGAGGTGAATTCGGAGCTGTAGCCTGGCAGCTGGGGACTGATAGAGCCCTGCGGGGGCTGCAGGGATGCCTGAAGCCCATCCGCTTGGGTCTGCGTGGCACTCAGCCAGTTGGTGTTGGAGTGGACGTCCCACCATGGGGACGTGGCATTGCCGGAGCTGGGGGAGATGGAAGGGTGGATGCCAGTTTTGTACCAGGAGCAGTACGGGGGCATGTCCAGGGAAGTGTAGACGCTCGCCAGGCAGTCTGCTGTGGCGTGGGCCTTGGAGACCAGGAGAGAGGGATCCTGGGAGACAGGGGCCGGCTGGAAGGAGTGGGAGAAAGGGTTGTAGTCAGTCCCGTATGCCGTGGAGGCTTGCGGGCTGCCCGAGGGAGTCAGGAGCCCGTTCCCGCTGTTGAAGGACCCCGCGTAGGAGTCGCCCATTTCCTCCGAGTTCCGGCTGTTTTTAGGAGGCTGGAGGTCGGAGTTCAGGCTGTAAGGCTTCCTCCCGGGGTTGTTGGCGTTGTTGTTGGTGTCGCCTGTTTTGCCGGGCGTAGCTGAATCTCTCACTGGGCTGGAGACTCCAAATTTGTTGCAGGTTGCGGTTAGCATCGCCAAAGGGCTGGATCCATAGCGAGCCTCATCCTGAGAGAGAGAGAGAGAGAGAGAGAGAGAGAGAGAGAGAGAGAGAGAGAGAGAGAGAGAGAGAGAGAGAGAGAGAGAGAGAGAGAGAGAGAGAGAGAGAGAGAGAGAGAGAGAGAGAGAGAGAGAGAGAGAGAGAGAGAGAGAGAGAGAGAGAGAGAGAGAGAGAGAGAGAGGTGTTAAGGAGGTATCAGTCAGTTGGAATTAATAGAAGATGCAGGGGTCTATTCTTATATATAGAGCGCCTTTCAATGGTGTCCTAGTAACAGCAAACAGGCAGCAAACAACCAATAGTGTTTATTAAACCTGAAATACTGTAGACAGAAAATGAAAAGTACAGCTATATGAAACTCATGCAACGTCTATAACTTCAGTGCAAAGCTAGGGTCAAGAGAGTTGCATCTCCCTGTAGAATGAATTAATTTTGCTTCATAAAGTTGAATGAAACGTGCCAGTATAATGCTACGCTAACATATTGAATTGCATACCACTTTGTAGTTTCCCATATACTCTCATGAATAGTCAAAAGCACCAGAATTCAACCCCAAGGTGTCCAAAGGTAAACACTAACACCTTAAAAGACAGATCGGATTACCTCCTTGCTTTTGTTTATTGTTAAATGTATCGCCACGTTGACTGGGCAGTTTCTCTCACAGAAGTGTGTGTGTGTGTGTCAGTGTGTGTGTGTGTGTGTGTGTGTGTGTGTGTGTGTGTGTGTGTGTGTGTGTGTGTGTGTGTGTGTGTGTGTGTGTGTGTGTGTGTGTGTGTGTGTCAGTGTGTGTGTGTGTGTGTGTGTGTGTGTGTGTGTGTGTGTGTGTGTGTGTGTGTGTGTGTGTGTGTGTGTGTGTGTGTGTGTGTGTGTGTGTGTGTGTGTGTGTGTGTGTGTGTGTGTGTGTGTGTGTGTGTGTGTGTGTGTGTGTGTGTGTGTGTGTGTGTGTGTGTGTGTGTGTGTGTGTGTGTGTGTGTGTGTGTGTGTGTGTGTGTGTGTGTGTGTGTGTGTGTGTGTGTGTGTGTGTGTGTGTGTGTGTGTGTGTGTGTGTGTGTGTGTGTGTGTGTGTGTGTGTGTCAGTGTGTGTGTGTGTGTGTGTGTGTGTGTCAGTGTGTGTGTGTGTGTGTGTGTGTGTGTGTGTGTGTGTGTGTGTGTGTGTGTGTGTGTGTGTGTGTGTGTGTGTGTGTGTGTGTGTGTGTGTGTGTGTGTGTGTGTGTGTGTGTCAGTGTGTGTGCAGTGTGTGTGTGTGTGTGTGTGTGTGTGTGTGTGTGTGTGTGTGTGTGTGTGTCAGTGTGTGTGTGTGTGTGTGTGTGTGTGTGTGTGTGTGTGTGTGTGTGTGTGTGTGTGTGTGTGTGTGTGTGTGTGTGTGTGTGTCAGTGTGTGTGTTTCGGTGTGTCTAACATAGCTTTGCTCAGCACAGTAAACCTCCGTTCTATAGGTCTTGCAAGTTTAATCTTGCATCTGCCTTTAGGTCATGAGATATGTTTGGCTGAAAATGTCTGGCTTACATGGACGTAAGCGACACCTGCCTTTAATCATGCACTTAAAAAGTCATGTTCAGTTTTCACAGCGAAATCCAAAACACGTTCGTCTGACCAGATTGACAGTCAGGAGAGCGGGTTTATAAAACTGGGCGCGTCACGATTCTTCAGATTCCAAAAGCATCGATTCTGTTCTCTAATATTATTTTGCTAAAATATCCGATATTAACACTGTGATGCCCAAAGCATTTTCCAATATTTATGTAACTAGATTTCGTTTCTTGTTCAAAACACGAGAAATGTTTCTTTCAATAGTGAACCGATCTGTAATCATCGCAATGGCTTTTTACCCCCCAAATACTCAGCCGGATATTTTTCTAAACAATATCTGCTAACTTATAGTTTTTTTTTTTTTTTTAATATTTTGAAATTAGTTTTTTTTCTTTAAACACGCAAACACACTATAGAGATATAAATAAAACAAATCCCAACACAAGTTCTGAAATTAAATGCATTTCTTCCTGGGCTTTTATGCTGAACCAATTATACAGAACTATCTTCTATGCCTTACAGAATCTATACAAAAGCAGAGTTCCAGAAAGGAGCACCATTCTTTTCTAGAAGGCCCGTGTATTCTAGAATAAAGTGTAATAATAGTTTTCTCCCTCTTTGATTCCATCCGTCCCCGCAAGCCGCTCCGAAGGAAACGCTGATGCCTGCTAGGTGCCCTGTGTTTTAGATCGCTCAAGCGTTTAGATGTTCCTAATTGTCATTAGGCCTACATTACAGTATTTAATCACTGTCATAATACAATTTACCAACATCGCGTTTTAATTTCAGCGCCCACCGCAATCATGTTAATGCTCTTACACATAAAACTACAGAACAGGAGTTGGTACATTAATTAAGTTAATCAAAGCCATGGCAAATAGAAATCTGCCGCAGCCAGACCGCTAACAACGACTGTATTGGGGGGGGGGGGGGGGGGGGGACCTCTTTACTGTGCACTGCCCACCCGCCTGGAGTTCATGAAGACCGTACTGAAGTGAAGGCATGCCTACAGTAGTGTTGTGATGCAATGTTAACTCGGTGATAGCAATGCTATACAACCAATGCAAATGAATCAAGCTAAAGATGCGTGCGTGTCTGTGCGTGCGTGCGTGCGTGCCTGTATAGGCTAGACATAGATAGATACTTGTGTATTGGCGATGGTCCCGCAGTGATGCTGTCGAATAAGGGCTGTTCAGTTCCAGTGTGTTTACTGTTTGAAAGCGTGTGTTGTTTAAATGTTTAAACCGCTGTCCTCGGCTGTATTAACACCCTGCGGTTGACTCGGCCCCGGACTCAGCGATGGGCACGCTGCCAGGCACGATATTAACGGTGCATGAAATCAGGCTTCAGTCGAAATCATGACTCGAACAGTTTCTCCTTCAAGGACTCTAAAAACACAGCTCCCAAACCCACAAACAATATTTGCCCTACATGACCCTGAAATTATAAGCAGGTCTATCTCTGTCTCTCTGTCTCTGTCTTCTCTCTTTTTTATCCCAAGTTTAACTTCCTAAATCACTTTGTGAATAAGTTTTCTTAACTCCTTTCGCGACTGGGGCCATGTCAGATAATAACCATATCTGGGATTTATATTAGTCTAACATTCTTTAAGGGAATAATACAAATATATCTATCCATCTATCTATCTAGCTATCCATCCATCTATCTATCTATCTATCTATCTATCTATCTATCTATCTATCTGTCTGTCTATCTATCTATCTATCTATCTATCTATCTGTCTATCTATCTATCTATCTATCTCTATCTATCTATCTATCTGTCTGTCTGTCTATCTATCTATCTATCTGTCTGTCTGTCTATCTATCTAGCTATCTATCTGTCTATCTATCTATCTATCTATCTATCTGTCTGTCTATCTATCTAGCTATATATCTGTCTATCTATCTATCTATCTGTCTATAGCTTAAGTAATGTAATAAGTCTACAGAATATATTAGAATGTATCTCTAAAGGCCTGTATTGTTTGCATATTCTATAACTATTATAGAATAGAACAACACACACACACACACACACACACACACACACACACACACACACACATATATATATATATATATATATATATATATATATATATATATATATATATATATATATATATATATATCACATATTTTCTTTGATATATTTGAGAAGCTGAACTGTAGGGTTATTACTTTTAAAAAGTCGCGTTTTGGGAGTCATCCATTGAATTATTCATCTATATCCCGTTTAAACTCTACAGCTGCGGTTAAATTTTTGCATCAACTTATAGAATGAACTCATTTCGCTTCATAAAGTCGAATGAAAGCTGCTGAACAGTGTCACGTTAACATATTGAATTACACAGCGCCGCTTTGTAGCTTTGCATACAATAAAACAGAAAAGTGACAAATTTGAGAACAGTGACATTTCCAAATCTGACATGAAATACTGTTGATAAACGGTAGACTTTTTGCGATCAAATTTGTCTGTATTTTTGACATAAAATTACATAAATACATAAATTATCTAATCATGTTATATATATATATATATATATATATATATATATATATATATATATATATGTATGTATGTATGTATAAAATTTGAATTCTGTCGCAATCCTGAAATTTTAGGTGATGCAAGACTTTTGGCCGCTGCTGTTATTATCCAGTTCATCTCCTGGGGCTGTTCACAAATTGCCCAACAATGGTATTGACTTGGAGAAGAACGCATCACCTGAGCAACCAGGTGTACGCAGACAATAGCGCTAATAGAATTACCTTGTGTGCCCCGCAGGCCAACGCGAGTTCGTTTCATCGACCTGATTGCTAGACGATGCGGGAGAAGAGGTAAGTGCTAGTGTTGACATTAGCGTTTAAAATATTTTCAAACGGTCTCGCCTTCCTCGGGGTGCTTCTGTAATGAAACATATTCTCTCTCTCTCTCTCGCCTGGTTTTTGATGCCTGTAGCCACTGTTGCAGACGGGCAGTATGCTTTCATTAACACCACGTCCCTGTTACTTCTCTATTAAAAACTGAAACAGCTGGTTCATCTTGTCGAAGACTCGCCAGTGCGGTGTGGGGTCTTCGTTTTATTTTCCTTCATCCAGCGCAGTCAGAAATAGATTGTGTTCTATTCGTGTTGATGCTGTAACGACGATTCTATTGAAACTCTTTGCATATCTATCTGTCTGTCAATTTTGCAATCAATCAATCAATCTATCTATTTTAAAGCATATTTACAGTTAATGCCGCCGTACGCGTTTTGAAAGTGCATGCCCTCGCACAGTGATAATCCGATGAAACAGTGAAATATGACTATAGGAAATTAAATATAGACCTAACCCTATAGAGATACAACAGGATGCCATTACACTGTGCATACCCTCAATAAAAGACGTTGATCATATAAAACTGAAACAAAATAATGATAGGCTTTCCATATTTCACCAAATATTGCTGGCAGACAACCTTTTATTATTATTATTATTATTATTATTATTATTATTATTATTATTTGCTGCATATGTCCCATGAGTTCATCCACTCTCCTCTTGTATAGGTGAACTCGTGGAAGACTCAGAGCCCACTCTCTCGTTAAAAGTGTGTGACTAAAGCAGTGAGAGACGGCGTGTGAGCTGCACAGGCAGGCATGTTAGGAGGAAGCTGCCTGACTTCGCCGTGCTGGCATTTCCAAATCAACCAGGGGACAAAGATCATTGAACTTCCGATGCAGTAAACTAGAGCTGTCTCCGGGGCGCATGTGAAAAAGAGCTGAGCCCGGCTGTCTGTTTTGAAAGAGCAGATTTTACTTATTAAGAAAAAGGGAATCCGCGGGGTGCTGTCAGCCTGCAAGACGACACTGTGGGTATTCTTAATGCTATGTGAGTTCTGCTCCCCAATATACAATAAGATATACTTTTCTGACATCTACAACACATGCGTTAATCGTTATACAGCAAAGACAACCTCGCTGCGCTTGTTAAACACCACCAGACTGCTAAATAATCTATATACAAGTGGACGATATGCTGTAACCTGTAACAAATACACACGTATGATCACACTCTCAAGTTAATTCAGAAAGCATATTCTGGTTTAATTACAATTTTTCTATTTCGCCGCACAACTCTTTTACGCGTTCCACCAAACTCACCTACAAAGCGGTCTTCTTCAATTAAACCTCTGGTCTTTAAAAGCATCCCGTATTGCACAGATAGCCTTACAAAATATAGGCTTTAAATATATCAAAGACGTGTTAATATATTAATATATTTTAGCATTGCCATACCGTACCTCCAGTATCGATGCTGCCATCCCTGAGTAAAGTCCAATCTTTTGAATGTATGTGTGTATTATTATTATTATTATTATTATTATTATTCTTTCTGTAGATGAAATCGAGTTGCAGCTCATAAAAAGTTCTGGAAGTCGATGCAACTTCTGTGGCACGAGCCCGGAGACTTGAGTAGCAGCAAAGGGACCCGCCTTCTAATTGCAGGGTCGGGGCTCTTTGAAGCGCCGCCAAGCACCAATAACAACGAGGAAGCAAAGAAAAAAAAAACTTATCAATTTAAGATTTACAACTTAGTTCCTCCGGGGGGTTCGCGGAATTTAAGGATGGAAAAAGAGAGAGAGAGAGAGAGAGAGAGAGAGAGAGAGAGAGAGAGAGAGAGAGAGGGGAGGGGTAACAACACACAGAGAGAGAGGCTTTGAAAATCTCTGGTCGAGTTAGTGACAGGTATCTGATCCACTGAATGTAACTTTTATATTAAAAAAAAAAAAAAAAAAAAAAAAACAATCCATCCCTTTTAAAAACTTTTAAAGCGAGGGACACAATACAGATTAGGGTGGGGTCGCGTTGTATGACAGTCACGCGTGTTGTGAATATGCCTGTATCCGCCTTGCCCTCTTGCTAATTCGAGTGATTTAATAAGCGGAGCCGGGCACAACGCACATTATAATGCATCTGTCGCGATTCTTACCAATTTACAAACACTGATTGAAAAAAACAAAACAAAAACACGTGTTATCACAATCGATAAAAACTCAGGGTACCATTGACACAGATCCTGTTGCCTTTGTGGCCTAGCCTCAAAGCGTTGTGCATATAATAATAATAATAATAATAATAATAATAATAATAATAATAATAATAATAATAATAAATGCCTTATCAAGCAAATAGTTTTTTTTTTAAATCTAGATTTTGAAATTGCTAATGGTTCTAGAGTAATGCGCACTTGTTCTATAGAGCCGTTTGTTCTAGTTTTGTTACATTTGAATTGATGTTCCCTAAAGACACACAGATAATGCAATGTGTATGGGCCCGGGTTACATTTAAACGCTGTTTATTCGACCCCTATGTATGTCTATATGCACAGTGTGTTAGAAAGATTCTAGAATATAAGGGAAATAAGGGTTCCAAAAAAGTTTATCAGAGGAAAGACATTTTTGGTGAACTGGGTACAAACTAATAAAACTATGTACAGGAAAGCCAGCATATTTTCTGAATTACGAAGCGCATTTAAATGTAATTTATATGGTAAACAGTTTAGTTTAAAAAAAATCGATTATAGAGGGGATAAAGAAAAAACGCTGCATGTAAATCATATGAAATTAAGAAGATTAAGTTTGAGGTTTCGTTTGGAGTTTTTATTATGCGGGTTAAACCTCATTTTTCTTGACTTTTTTTTCATCTACTTTAAAATCAGTTTGAGTCCGCTGATGTTTTAAAATATACAGTTTTATATGAAGGAAGAACAAATCTAAAAAAATAAGACAGGGGAATTTTTAAAACTTCTTAAAAAAAACCCGAAAACCTCAACTCCATTTTTGATATATATAAAATGTGTGTGTGTGTGTGTGTGTGTGTGTGTGTGTGTGTGTGTGTGTATGTGTGTGTGTGTGTGTAAATTACACCAGGAAGTAACTGTTCCAAAAATAAATCTAAAATTTAATGTCATTATTTTTTTTTAAAACCCACTAATTAAAGCAACAGCTGACATTAACGAACGCTGAACATTTGGAAGTGTTTTGCGATACTTGGGCGCAAAAAAAAAAAAAAAAAAAACATTCAAAGTCTTTATGAGAAATGATCAAAACTGAGCATGTGTAAGAGCAGTGTGCACTGTTCCTGTCACAAACACAAAACCAGCAAAGCCAGCACAGGCATTGCAGGGGAAATCTGTCCTCTGCATTGGGCGAATTGATTTTTTAAAAAAATGAAGATACTTCAAAATGCATGAATTGTTCTCATAGTCTTTTACTGTGTTTGCACACTTGTATCTATGCATAGTAGATTTGAATGTTGAATTCACGGTACGCATACCGTGACATCAGGGTCGTTCCAGGCTCTTGATGCCATGGTAACCAGGCGCACTTATTTCTATTAAAAGCTATGCTTGTGATGTCATTGTACTCCCTAGTTCAGGGGTCTCCAGCCCTGGTCCTGGGGAGCCTCTATCCAGCAGGTTTTATAGTTGTCTTTACATGATCAGTGGCTACAGATCTGGAACACCTGTTAATCTTGACTAATTAAGCTAATAATTAGTTCAAGTAAGTAACCGATAGATTGGTTGAACACCAGCAGCCACAATAGCTCTCCAGGACCAGGGCTGGAGACCTCCTGCCCTAGTTAATGACGTGATGATCTGCTATTCGTGTGTCTTTAAACCTTCAGGCTTCGTGGTGCTGAGTCTATTTGCCCTTCAGTTTATTTCAATCTATAGCACTCTTTAGCTGCATTTGGGTAACGGAAGCCGTGTTTTCAATTAGCACGACTCTAGCCTTGAGGAGCACGTGGTTCTGTTGGGGTTCTGTAGCAGTCACTGTACCGGGTTCTAAGCAGCACGTCAGCGTCCCCCCCGAAATCCAAGGTTCTGATCATCACACTGTAAAAAGAAAGGTTTTCAATACATCCCGGTTGCGTTGTGAAACGCCGGTAGGGAGGATTCAGGACGCGGTGTTAATTAAACACGACATGCATGTTTGATGTTACTAAATGGGGCAGATGTCATGTATATTTGTTTTTTTAACAGAAGCTCCCTCGTTTCCCCCATATAGTTGAAAAGCTAAAGAAAAGCCTAACCTTTATTAAAACCGATGCGATGATAATCAAATGCCGTCTCTTCTGCAAAAATACATCCCGCTGACATTCCCCAAGACGAGTTAAATGGCAGACCGCTGGAGCATTATTTTCCTGTTTCCTGGTTATCAGTGCGCTTTCTTGGGCTAAAACTGTTCTCTTTAACGATGCACTCTTTTAATTCGGTTTTAACCCGTTGAGTGCCGTTTCCATGTTATTTAAATGTTCTTCATAACCATATTGTTATAATAACTTACTCTGTTAAGAGCTCAAGTTAAGTCTAACTGTAACTGGTAATTCTACGAATGTCAGATGCTTTTATGACGCCTCACCCCCCCGGAGTGATAAAGCTAAATCTTCTCTGTGTTGAGCTTCATAGCCGGTGTGGAATTGCACGGCTCTGATCACACTGTGTAACACAATTTTTGTTCCTGGGTAGTAAGTGTTATTTCCTAATTGCTTATGCCTCAAAAGTATAGAAAATGTAGAGAAATGGCTATATTGACTAGACTGTATTTACAGTATAATCGTAAATCTCGAAAAACTACTCGCTTCTAAATCTTTTGTAGTCATTTTTGTATTACTTTATATAAATACATGTTAATTTGGATTCATATGTTGTTTTTTTCTGACTTTATGTGAACGAAAAGACACAAATTTGCCCGTTTTCCCCATTGGAAATAGTGATATTATGAAATATCACTGTCCTGGTCACTAAAGTTTGTGGGGAATAATATTTTATATACTTTTGAGGCATAAGCAATTAGGAAATAACACTTACTACCCATTATATGAATTATATATCATATATATACGTGCTAACATATATCAGATTGACACCTGAGATATATGTATATAATATATCTATATATATATATATATATATATATATATATATATATATATATATATATATTATCTATATATATATATATGATATATAATATTGATATCTGATACATATTATATAGTAAATCTGAATTTCACTTCTAGATGCTAAGATAGAATCTACTGATCTTAATGACGCATTAATTACTGCGTTTATGTCGAACACAATTAGTTTAACCTGAATTGGCCAGTTACGTTTTATGGGACGAGTGGGGGTTGGGGGTGGGGTGGGGATGGGGGTATAGAGACTGTCTATGCTCAGTCTGCACTAAATAAAACTGCCAACGCTACGAGCAATAAACCATTCAGGTGCACACGGGAACTGTTGTGTCATAACAGTTATAGTTGGTTATTTAAAGCTTTCATATTAACGTTTTCTTATAGATCATTTCCAAATTCCAAAGCAATAATCTCGCATTTTTCAAAGTGTCTATACATGCACCCATCAGTTCTTTCTTTTAATTCCAGTATAATTTTTTACAAAACCGAGCTACCGGCCCAAAAGCTTGTAATATATTTCAATACTAAATGGAATTTATTTTCAGAGCGTTTCAAAAGTCGTTTAATAAACTCCTATTTATTTATTTTTTTTCAAATGAGAAAAAGCTATCGTTATAATGTTACCAAATACACAACACCGCGCAAATAGCACGTGAAATAAATATCTTAGCTGTTTGGTTCTAGTTTTGTAAAAATCAACAGGAGTTAATTAAAGACTGGAGCAGACGCTTTGAAAATATAGCCCAGTGCATGTCTTTCGTTTTCCACAGGATATCCTAATAAAATAGCTTATTAGTATTTGAACGTGCTTCCAAAACCTCAAACAGCTTCGCAGCGCATTCATTTGAGCGAATTTAATAATGACGAGATTCTGCAGCTCAGCGTGGGCGATATGAGCCACAGACACCACCGATAGCTTCAATGAAAGCTACTTTCCTCTTAATATCTTGAAGTTTTCAGTATTATTGGTTTATTTAGCAGATGCCTTTATCCAAAGCGGCTAACAGAGAATAGGGCAGAATAGAATAACAGCGAGTCAGTGGCTGAGCTGGGATTTGAACCTGGGATCTCTTGGTTACAAGCCCTTTTTTTAACCGCTGGACCGCTGCCTTTGTGTAAGTCGTTAAATCAGACCACTGGTCGACTCATGACTTTCTGAGGATCAAACTTCTCTGTGTTATTCGGTTCACCCTCCTTCACCACAAAAACACATCTTGTGTTTGCAATGTCGGTGCGTTATCTTAAATCTAATCTATGTACGCGTACTCAGTCATTCAAACTCCGTGGTACCTTGCTTTGAAGCAATACTTTTATAACAGTACAGAACTAACCACAGTTAACAAAACCCATCCCGTGCTCCTGCACTTTCGTGCCATATTTATGTGGTAACATTCGTCTAAAAACGTGCGTGACGGGATCAGGTGTACAGTATACAAGAAACAGAGCAGTTAGCTGGCACAAAATCTGCATAGAAGCAAGAAACTATACTGAGCGTCTTTGCGCGGTGGGACTGATTGACTGCATCTGGGAAGATGACGGCTGCAGAGGGCATCTCAAAAGGGATGTCAATCATCCGCAATACGGAGCATGGTATTGAGCAGTGCATCAGAGAACGAGAGGGACTTGTGTATGTTCAATACATCTCAACCAGGGAAGTGCTGCAGAACACGTTAACAATCCATAATAACAGATATCGTTCGGGCTTAGTGCAGTGTCCTCGGTCTGTGCGCAAAAACCACTTTGGCGGGACTTCGCAGGACTAAAGAGATCCTCGTCCAAGCTGCTGTCTCTCGGCTTTAATGGCTTGCGGGCGTCTAGATAAAAAAAAAAATTGTAGGTCAGAAATAAGCATGTAATTTTGTCTTTTTTTTTTCCTTTCCCCAATTACAAGGCAGGGGAGCAGCCGGGATTGTCTGAGTCTAAGCCGAAAGGAAACTGCGATTATATTTAGAAGTATGTTCTTTAAATGACCTAAATTTAAAGCCAGTCTGAAGGAGAGCGCAAATAAAAAAAAAAAAAAAAAATCAGCACACGACAGCGCCGCAAGAGCCAGGGTTGAGGAAAGGAAATAACAAAGGTGTCGCCCCGATCCGAAATACCCTCCCCGCACCCCTGCTCTGTATGAGGGACTATCCAACGTTCTGAATGCGGACTCCCTTTTAGGGTGTGATTGGTTACCTCTGTGAGGTAGTGTCAGCTTGACTGGCAGGCAGGCGGCGTTGCTGGGGCGCATTCGCTGCAGGAAGCACACAGAGTAGTCTAAGGGTCGTGTTTTGTTTTAATTGAGGTTCTTTCGGGTTACTGACTGCTGACGACAAGCTGAGTGATGTGACGACAGTGTCTTCGAAAATATCTTAACACATGTCATTGGCCTCGGAGCTGAGATTCAGTGAGACACATTTAAAGGATGCCCAGTATAAGTACACTTTGAATTAGCCGGAAAGTGGCCTTGTTGATTTAAGAACTGTTATAATATTTTTTTTAAGTTTCAGCTCTTTTAAAATGACAAGAAACTTCCTAATCTTCTGTAAGACATCTGCAAACAAGGTTTCATGAACTGCAAATAGGATTTAATTCATTAATGCTCTGCAATACTGAGAATAGGGCTTGGTATCCACACGACACGCAGAACAGTGTCAGTCACGGTGTCTTCACTCCCACTTCGGCTCGGAGAAATCAAGACCACGGAACCCTTGCAGAGCGACAGCGCAGCACGCAAGAAGGAGGTCAGCTTCTCTTGAATGAGTCTCATTAAGAACTAGATATGTGCCCATTGGCGCCCCTTTGATGGATTTTGAACTTGTGCTTGAAAAGAAAGCCCCGGCAGACTCGCATCTAAACAGTGTCAGGGCACGTGGGCGACCGGAGGGGGGGGGGCGCTGGCGCGCAGACCTGCGCACTGGTACTCGTAATCGCTCGGGGCTCTTCAGATGCAAAACCGCATCAAACAGAGCGAGGGCTGCTCAGAGCAGCGCTCCACCCGCCACTTACACAATTAGGGTTTCAGGGAGCCGATGGATGTGGCATTGCGCGTCTTCTCTTTTCAAACAGACTGTCCAGGAACCAAATGAGCCGCGTGAACCAAGAACACCCCCCCTCGGAGACACAGGCTGCCTTTTAATAGCTTAATGGAAGACGTTGCACTGCAAGGCCAAAGGACTATAAAGGACTATAAATTAGCAAGGCGCGTTTTACTTTGATATACCTTCACTGAGAAAGAAAGACAGAAAGAAGGAAAAAAAGAAAGCAATCGTGGTACATGCTTAGAAGCAAGGTGAAGCCACACCAGTAATAGGTGCTGTCTGTTTGTCTGTCTGAGTCTGAGTATCATGTCCGGAAAGTCGCACTGATCTGAATAGGGAGATGGAAGGTATACTTGCATACTCCCTCCGGTTTTATAAGGGCTGTGAAGTTGCTTGCCTGAATATTTCAATGCAGTGTGTTATCGAACTCTGCAAAGCGTGCTGTCCTAGAAATGCGAACACACATCAGAGCTCTCCCACCGCAGGTAAATTAGCCTCTATTCCGCCAGACCCCGCAGACATTACGGGAGCCGCAGCTCTGCAGCCAACCGCAACCTCACAGCACGCTGGACTTTTAATTAGGGATCACGTCAGTTTGAATAGTTTCCTCAAAAGTTTTGCTCAGACTGGTTTCAGGCGAAGAGTTTTCGTTTTTTTTTTCCATTCCTTTTCACCAAGAAACCTGTTTTTTCTTCTAGCTTGATTGAATATTCCTCTCTAATTTCTCCCTCTCTCTCTTTCCCTCTCTCTTTCTCTCGCATCAGTGCCAGTTACACAGACGTTACATTATATGTTGATGTCACCCCGTCCCCCGTCCCCCGTCCCCGAGAGTCATCGCGCACCATTCAGTTATACGCGCCGGTAGACAGTTCATTATGCAATTTTCTCAAATTGCCCTCCATGCGCCTTTACTTGCATACGCACTTGGATTTCAAGTGGTTTCCCTGAATGCGACTCTATAATTAAACAGGGCGAGTGCCTGCCCGGGCTATCATGTACTTACTGCAGTTTGCATTTCACGAACTCTGCAAACGTTTAGGGAAATAAATAGGCAGAAACCTCTCTTTTAGGTGGCGTGGACGCTGGCGAGGGGGCGGGGGAGTAATGCAATGGCACACTCCGAGTGCAAAGGAATTCTGCAAGACCGCGCGTTTTTGCAAGATTTAAAAAAAAGACAGTCCTATCTTATTTGCATTGAGGAATGTCTGTACCAAGTTTCACTCCACTGTTCTATAAAAGACTGAGGGCTGAAAAGCACATTTTCTTAGCAAACAGGACAGACGACAGCACACAGCAGGGCAGGGTAACAAGGGGCTGTTCGGATAACAGAGGCGTTCGGATAATCAAAGTTTTACATATATATATAATATATAAGATGTATTCGGAAGGTGTATTTGTGTACTGTATGTATCACACAACCCTAATTACAACAGGTTATATATTTACAAGCTAAGCATCACAAGCCTGCCTCTTCGCGTCATGGAAGGGAACTGTCGCACTGCCTTGTTGTAGCTTTACTGCGCGCTGAAGCAGTATAGGTAGGGAGAGCGGGAGGGAGGTTGAAAAACCACACAAGCTTCAAATGCCCTAAACGAGCAGCCAGTCGCACAGCTGCAATACAACCCCTGCTTCCCAGTGTTAGATTCTAATGGACTCCCCCGCCCAAGCTGCTTGTTCTTAGCCGGGAGAATTGGGTAAAAAAAAAAAAAAATATTAAAAAGACCGCAAACAGGAACCCCACTGGATTGATTTATTATTTGCTAAAGAAAAGATCAGGACCCCCGTCCTTCTTCTCTCTCTTGATTTGCGCACTGGCCCCAGAGTTCATTCGTCTCCAGACACCAGCAGCCTTATTTTATTCCCCATGTGGCAAAAGTAATAGACAGGTAATAGGGTTAAATATTCAGAGTGACCTTTTTATATTATATTCTCAGAGAGAGGGCCCTGTTCACTAAACTGTAACTCCTGAGTTATTTAAACATGCATTCTAAATACAGTAAATATTGTTGTTGGTATTTTTTATGAATATCAAATTATATTTATATATGTTTATAATTTGAGAAATAATTCATTTATCAATGAAGCTTTTTTTCCAGTGCAAAGTTCACTTCACTTTTTAAAATATTGATATTTTTAAAAATGGGGAAAAATAATATACCGCCACTTTGTGCACAATCGTACTCTAAGTTTCTGATCTATGTATCTATTTTATAATCATGCATATACGTTTTGTTTTCTTTCAAAGTTAGAGCAGGGCAACATCTCCAACGCCATATATTTAAAATTCGTAAAACATCTCCTGCTGAAAAAATATTAATCTCTCTTTCATGTGTTAGCCAAGTAAATAATTCTTTTAATTTCAGAAAGATCTTCTGGACTAAAACTAGGCTGCGGAGTTCAATCCCACGCCACGAGAAGACGTAGATCGGGGGTTTTAGAGCGTTTTACAGATTGTTAGTCGTGATATAATGAGGTTGATGCAATCCGGGGGTCGTTCCTCTGTGCTGTAAACAAAACCCAGCTGTGGCTTATCAGGGTTCGGGGGTTTGATCCGTTCAGCGGAGTTGTACTTCAAAGCTGCTGGAGATTTGAATGCCTTAATGGAACAAACTATTCAATTTCTCTGAACGGGATCTGAAACCGACCCTGGTTGAAAATCAATCGATCAATCAATTTATTTATGCAGCCGAGTCAATTGAGAATTGCCATTTACAACAAAGACCTGACAAGAGAGAGGCTCACCCGCCAAACGACATAAAACGCACATAAAAAGGTAATTTTTACTCGTTTTAAAGAAGAAAAAAAGTATTTAGTGACTTGCGCGCACACGCACACACGCACTCACACACATACCCACGCACGCACGCACGCACGCACACAAGCTCTTAGTTTTCACAAAGATCCTTTCTTCTAATATTCTTTATCAACGCCGGTTTATGTTTTTTGGGGAGATTAACTCCGGGAGTTATGTGGTTTCTCTCCGAAAAAAGGCTCATTGTCCGATGGCTTCTCTCCTCTATATAGCATCCCTTCTATTTATACCCGTGTTTTTTCCTCGCTCGTCCACAATGATGTTGCTGTTAATGCGCGTCGTGGTTTATTTAAGAAAAACACATTTTATAGGGTTCTGAACAAGCAGAGCTGAGAGAGCTGTGGTTTTTAAATTATATATATATATATATATATATATATATATATATATATATATATATATATATATATATATATATATATATATATTATATATATATACTGGTGCATTGCTTTTATTTATTTTATTTTTTACACTGGACTATATAGATGTACAAAGAAAGTTTGCAAAAGCATAACAAAAATGTTTGTGCAGGGAATGCTTTAATTTATGTCTTCCTTCTTGAAGACAAGGCGCTGGAGTTCAGAACGAGCCCAGTTTGAGGAGAGTTGACTCCCTGCGGCCACAGCCTGTGGTCGGTTGATCTAAAAGCAGAGCAGCCGAGAGCCTTGACCTTAATGCGCGTGTGGGCGTGGCCCTGCGGACTGGGACTGGGGGCCCCTCCCGAACGCCCGCGCCTGTGCCAGCGCCCAAGGGCTCCAGACGTCCTGACCAAAAACCAGGAGACCCCCCACACACACACTGACTGACACACACACACACACACTGACCCACACAAACACGCAATCACACTCACGCCCTCCCCATACATGCAGTTTTATATGGGTTTGGACCAGAACTCTCGACAGAATTCCTGTCCGGCCGCGGCAGAGCGAATGGGTGCACAGACTGGCATTGTGTAAACGCTGGGTAGCGTCAGGGGCAAAGCGCATTCGGATAAGCGCAGCAGCCATACAAGATACTGACTCGGTAAACAGCCACAGACCCCAATGAAGACATTCTGAGCAAAGAGAATGGCTGGCGGGCCTCGGCGTCACAACCCGAGGTGCTATGGGTGTTGGGTCACGATTTGTAGACTGTCCTAGGGGCTGTGAAATACCTCTCCTATCCTCCGAAGAGGGCGCTCACGACTGACAAAGGCGCCAAGCCGAATGAAACGAAGGTTTGTTTTGAATTGCATTACTGTATCCCCCAGCTACAGAAACCGTCCTCCCCACTTTTGAAACCAAAGTTACTCCACAGAGTTTAGAACGCTACCGGGATTCGAACCAGCAAGTTCCTGATCGCACCACTCCGCCTGCGGCTGTGACTTTATCACAGGAGACACTTTACATTGACGACCTGCCTCTAGACCTCTAAACACGAAGAGTGCCTGAAAGTTTTGTAGGAAAGAGATGCACCCAACCCTTTGCATCTAATCCCTGCTGACAGCCCTTCCTGGACAGAGCTCCTCGGCTGCTTCTGCAGAGCGCCTGAACATTGTGTCCCCACTGCTTGCTTCAGGAAAGCCTGTAATTATCACATTTACAGGGAAGAGCTCAGAATAATGAAACAGAGGCAGCCAGAACTCATGAAGCAGCTCTGGGAGGCGACGCCCCTCCGAACCCAGGGAGGTTAACTCTTGCTAAGCACGATGTGGCGTTTTCTTTTAGCATTTGTATATAAGAAACAGAACACAAAGCAACGCCAGAGTGTTTAGGTATAAAACTGTATAGAGAGTTTCTGAGTTCAGCTGCAATGTTATTGCTGCAGTATGGCGCTGTTTGTGTGTGTGTGCGTGTGTGTGTGTGCGCTTTTCTGTTTGTATGAGCCATTTCTAAATTAGGAAACCCAAGCCTGGCCCCCTAACCAGGAATGATAACTATAAACCAGATCAATCTTTCAATTAGATACTTTTTTCCATGCGATGTAAAGGAATCTCTTAAGTGCAGTCCCACTAAACCCTCTGGGTATCCACTGTGGCTGCTGGTGGTTTAAATAAGTCTCCGTGGTGCCAAGAGTCACTATATATATATATATATATATATATATATATATATATATATATATATATATATATATATATATATATATATATATATATATGAGCAATGCATTAAAGTCAATGAAATGTTCCCCTAAATTAGGGATCCAGTGACATAGATAGATAAATAGATAGATAGATATTTCATTGAGTTCTTCAGTGTACAGGTTCCATGCGTAAGTTACACAGCACTACGTACTATCTCTATTAGAATAGTTAAACATGGAGAACTAAACAGTGCAGACTGTTTTAATATATAATGACCAGATGACCGTGGTTAGGGTGTATTGTAACAATATCATTCCATGAAGGTGATACGGGGTGTAACACATTGATTTATATAGATACAGTATGTAACCCCACACACACGCACACACACTGATAGGGATTCCCGAAGTGCACTTCTTATTGACGATATAAGCCCCGAATGAGCCGGTGTTGAGATTAGTTGAAAATGGTATTGTGCGCCGGGTAGGGGTCCGGACGCTAATCCCGTCGTTTCAACTCGCAGCAGCTGCTGTTTGCGTTCGGGTTGGTGTCGTCGCTGGGTCTGGGGGTTGAGTTCACAGGAGCCGTAGATTCTTTCAAGCTCTCGGCCAGTTTTTCAAAACAAAACAAATACGCTCACGACTCCCGCTGCCCGAGTCTAATCGATCCCGCCTGGTGACATGCGATTTCGGCATGAAACGTTTTCAATGCTAACCCCCCCCCCCCCCCCCCCCATATAATATATATATATATATATATATATATATATATATATATATATATATATATATATATACACTAACCAACTGATCTGGGACTTATATACGCTCCCCGTCAAGTGAAACACCATGCGTTTCGTCAACTTTTGCGTAACTCCTTCTTATGATCCTTCTATATGGAGGTCTTAAATAGTTCCTGATAGATTGGCTAGGCAGAAGAAAAAAATATGCATCTGAAAGAGAAAGAAAGAAAGAAAGAAAGAGAAAGAAAGAAAAAAAGCTCTTTGCTTCTTGAAGGCTCAAGTTGCAGCCCCCCCCCCCCCCCCCCCAAAAAAAAAAAAAGCTCGAAACCAAACACTTCTGTATCAAGACAAAAACAAAAACCTCAGAGACGCCCCCCCTCTCTCTCTCTCTCTCTCTCTCTCTCTCTCTCTCTCTCTCTCCCCCTCCTCTCTCCTCCCTGCATCCCTCTGCCTCTTGTGCCAGAGATTCAGTCTGTGGCTGTTCCCTCATCAAAGACGCTGCGGCGAGGAGAGCAAGCCGTCGGGAATCCAGCTTGCGCGGGGTTAATGAGACCACGACTCCCCCTCTATACACCCCCCCCCACCCTCGAAGATTGATTTAGCTCAAGGCTGGCGTCTGTCTATAGCGCCGCTATAAGATATCACATGTAGACAGTCATTTTCACAGGGTAGCTTTTATATGAAATGCAGTATTGAAAGTCTATTGCAGTGACACATCCCAATGAAAACGAATGGGGTCTCGTTTGCATTGCCTTCAGCTTGATCAACAAGCGCTTCAATAAACGGATCTGTTTGGGTTTTGATCTATAAGTTAAATACTAATTTTGATCACAGCACCGTTGATTCGAATAACACGTCTTCTGGATGGGCTTACCACTGTAAATGTCCATAAGGTCATTTTGCAGTTTCTCTCGCGTTTTTTTCTCTTGGTTATGCATTCGCCGCCACGTGTTTTCCATGCTTGACCACACTCCCCTGCGCGTCACAGTGCTTCTCTGTACTTGCACGCTTTCACAGTGCTGTATAACGCTTTGATAAGATTTTTCTACGGGGTTTTTGCATGAGGGCTACGTCTATCTATCTCTCTTTCTATCTATCATGCTGCGGTGGTGTTTTTTTTTTTAAGTGGCTTTGACTGGTCGGTAATGAAAGTATCTCAGAGCGGCATGTGTTTTCAATCTCTCTCAATAATCTCCTTGTCTTATTTCCCTCTGAAATGCCGACTTGTACCTCTTAAAAGGCAAACCGCGGAGCGCTGACTGCCCTCAGCCCAATTACACGAGCTGAATGCGGTTTCAATCATGACCCCCCCCCCCCCCACCCCCATTCCCTCCAAATCGAGCCTCCCTCACCCCCTCCCTCTCTCATCACACCCCCGGCTAAACTCCGTAGGGTCTCGCAGGGTTCGGGGCTGAGTCCTCGGCAACGCGTTTTTACCTGCTCCGGAGTAGAACGTATAGTGTGCTTTTTAGAACGCACAGAACGCAATTTTTCCGAGTGGTGTTAGATAAATTAGCCAATGTATTACACTATAGTAAACGTCGATAAAGGCACCAAAGGGACAACCATGAAGATGCAAGACCTTTAACTTTGAAAAAAAAAAAAAACCCTCCCTTCCCGCTCTCCCCCCTCTTCTTGCCGCTGTGCATCAGTAAGGCTCTGGTGGTATCATGCGCGTTGTCAGTCTGTCTTTCATTAGGGGCAGCGGCCGCAGGAGCCCTGCGCCTAATTACAGCACAGACTGTAAACTAGCGTGGAGGAATTCTTAGAGCCACTGTAATATCAGCAGCTTACAACTTTGCAGAGTTTTTTTTTCGCGGTTGTTTTTTGTTTTATTTCATGAATTTCGTGCTCTTAAGCGACGTGGGGCGGTGACGCTATAGCGAGAGAGAGAGAGAGCGGCAGGGAGAGCGCCTCAATCCAGACCCGAATACCCCCTGCCTGCCTGCCCGTCTATCAGTCTGCAGTTCCGTCCTGGACCTCTGCCTCTCTTTACCCGGACGCTGGCATCTTAGCCTCAGCAAAGGTTCCCTTTTCTCTTTGAACTTGTTTTAATAAATTTCTCCTCTCTCCGTTTACCTTGAACTTGGATCCGCCGCGCTTGCAGTACTGCTTCTTCTGTGCTGTGAAGCTGCTTTGTTATAAACTGCAGACCCGGGCAGTGTCGCTGGAGTGTTTAGTGCTCATTAAAGTGCGCGGTGACAGCGTTGGAGAGCTGAGAGGGGAGTGTGTTTAAACTAGCGCTCGTTGTTATTAAGGTGCTGGTAATGACAGCGCTGCAGAGCTGAGAGTACGTTTAACCACAGCAACAAAGCGCACGACAAATCAAGCAGTCAAATAACACGTTAGAAAAAGACCATCGACCCTCGCGATTGGGACAGTGGATAACGGGTGAGGTTACACTTAGAGAGTCTGTAACACAGACTAGATCAACCAGTGCCTGTATAGACGTAGCAGTCATAACATATAATAATAAGAACATATTTCTATATAGCGCCTTTCACAGTGGACCACCTCCCCAAAGCGCTTTACAGAGGCAGGCAGTGTAACTGCGCATTATATGCAGAGTCATTTACAATAGGACATTGATTTAACATCTCATCCGCAGGGGGGAGAACAAGGAGGTGAAGTGAAGGATCACACGCAGTGAGCCAGTCAGTGGCAGAGGTGGGATTTGAACCGGTCACTTCCAAGCCCTGGACTTTAATCACCGGACCACACTGGCAACGTTTTATCACGTGGTGAGCCGCGCATTATCTGCCGTTTATCACCTACTCCATGCGTGACAGCGAGTTGCCATTGTGATGTCATCGTCTACATTCTCCTTTAGAAAGCACAGCACTAACTTTCCACTGCATCAGCCTCTGCACAGACCTACTGCAACCTCAATCTGCGGGAAATCCGACAAACCAGACCCCCATCGACTGAGAGCTGGGAGAGCTACAGAAGTGACGCGGGTGCGTGATTCACCTTGGTTTGGGAAGATTCCTGCCCGTATCATCGGATACCAAGACGCTTAACCCTTAACTCCCCGGATCCAGCAGCAGCATGAGTTTAATGCGGGGGGGGGGGGGCTTACAATCTCGATCACCCCCTTCAACAGACCCCTCCTTAGTCACACACCCAGAAAGCGTTGTGTTAATTGGAATTGTCACGGCCGTTCAATTGCAGTTTTGTTGGATCAGTCATCTATAAGATTCCTGGCAAGCCCCAGACTGGTGATCTAACTTCTGTGTGTTTGTACAGATCCACCTCAAGAGCTTAGGGCTTGCCATCAGGAAATAAGCACATTTTTCAGTTCAGGATAGATAGATAGATAGAAGGGTGGTTGGGTGGGTGGATGGATAGATAGATAAAAGCAACCCATCTTTAAAACACGTGGTTTCAAAGCAAGGACGTGTCGTTATAAACTACTTTAACGTTCCTTCCTTTATTCCTTCCTCAAAAGACAAAGGACCCAATCGGTATACTGGTTTTCTACCTCATTACAATCTATAATATTTGTTTATATACATTGCATACATGTGTATGTATGTGTGTGTTTATATATGTTTGTGTGTGCGTGTGTGTGTGACATGCATCTTTTGTCCTTGCATTAGAATCGCAGTGATTCAAAATGGGTTCTTTTTGCTGAAGTTCTGATGCAACCTTTGAATGTAAACATCAATCTCTCTTTCCTGCTTTCACCTGAAGCAGAGACCTTTGAGGTCTTGAAAGCTTGTGATTCATTATTATTTACTTATTCCAATAAAAGGCATCACTTCCCCTTCTCTTTGTCTATCTTCCTTTATTGTAAAATTCTTAGAACGGATTTAGAAGCTGGTTCCACATCCCTTATTCTCACACCAGGGCGACACAGGAAATCAAAAGACCCGCAAGAGCTCCTGCAGCATTAGCGGCCGGTAGGTGCTTTATCACTATTCGCCCACTAGATGGCAGCAAACGCGTACTTTTTAGGCTAAATTCCACTGTACAGATAAACATCGCCTGCTTCAAATTAAAGTTGTTTTTATTTTGCCTGTCCCTGTATATTTTGTAATCATTCGGTTTGTATTGCAGTTTTTTGTTTAACTCTTAAGTTGCTGGTAGTGTAACAGCTCTGCTAGATCAGCTAAGGCTATATTACTAAGCGCACCGACACCTCTAGAGCACGGCTGTGTATTGACAGCCAGAGAAGAGGAAAGCCACACTGGCAGATCAATATATATATATTAAAACGCGTTTCATTGCATTCCAGTTTTTGAAGCGTTTGCTAGCATACGACTCGCTGATCTCCTTTGAGACAGAGTAGAGTATCGGTTTTGTAAGAGGCTCGGCTGATAGTGTACCTAACACCGTGTACAGGTGCAAGGGGAACAATGTGAACCTTCCCTGGTGGGCTGGGCTGCAGAAGCCCCGCACGCTGGAACTCCACCCAGACTGGGTGTCCACTGTTTACATGCGAGCTGGCATGTGCTAGGCAAAGAGACCCCCCCTCTGCCCTCCCCCACGGCCTCCCATCCGTGTGTCTGCCAGCCTTCCTCTGAACAGGGAGGGGCTGTGGGTGACTTTGTGAATCGAAGCTCTGCAAACACAGTTCCCTCTCCCCTCCCCTCTCCTCCCATCTCCTCCCTCCCTATCTCTCTCACGGTTCCAGCCTCATTCACAGGTTCTCAGCAATGAACCGCTGTAAAACTCCACTCTGTTTTTTTTTTTCAAACTGAGTCGTTTGCGGTTTCAGTCCTGGCCCCTCTGCTCCCCACGGCCTCTGCAGTAGGCAGCCCTGTCGTCTCACCTGTAGCTCAGCTGTTTCGCTGCGTCTTCCAGTGCAGCCTCTTTATTGCACAATCTGATAATAATAATAACAATAATAATAATAATAATGAATTAGCAAAGGATCCTCATGCAATATGTACTGCCACCCCCCGAAAGAAGATAATATACAATAAATATACACTCGCTGGTACCGTTTCCACACAGTGGACTCGCTGGGGTCTGTTACCCACCCAGGCTCTGCAGTCTGGACCCTTTCTGGCGCCCTTAAATTGTATGCATTCTAATACAACATTCAATTAAATACCAACGCATCCGCCACCGCGTTCCCTTCAAATACTATCGACAGGAAGCTCATCTCGCTGTATTGATCCAGTGGATTAGCTGCAGCAGACCGAGGCCGATGCATTTGATTTATAATGGGGGGGGTAATAATCCACAGGGCGAAACAGCAAACGACACGCCGACACAGGAATGTACTCGATCCGTAGCGCCGGTCACGGTTGCCATGTCGCTAGCACTAGCGTCCTGTGTGTGGTATTGTCTCTCCTCTTTATATATATTCTCTCATATAAAAACTGACAACATTGTAACACATACATAGATTTGCAAATAAATGCATTAATGCAAGTCTTTATTAAAAACATATGCAAACATTGTTATTTGGACGGGGGGAGGGATGGGGAGTAAAAATGGTCTAATAATAATAATAACAATAATACTAAAACAAAATGGCGTGATAACACAAGCAGACGGCATGAAACGCGCTGTTGTAATAAATCATGCATATTCATATTCATATATATATAGATACACACACACACACACACACACACACACATTCCTGTAAAGAGACAAAACAAAGGTATTGAAAAACACAATATATGTGCAATTCTTAGTAATGGCGCCTTTTCCGCCAAAAATGACTCCCCCATGCCCCCCCCGGGGAAGGGGGGGGGGGGGGGGGGTACAACCTACCCCGAGCTGACCCCACCCAAATACCAACCCCCTCCGCTGATCCTCATTGGCTATCGCTAGCCAACACGGACAGAACAGGAGCCCCGGATTGGCTCCGCGGACACGTCACTCGCGCCCAGCATTCCGACCCCAGGGCGAATCAGCCCCCGCCATGGCCCTCCCCCCGACCGCCCCCATTGGCCCTCCCTGCGCCAGCGCCGGCGCCCGATTGGCCGAGGCGGCGGTTGTTCCCGCCCCCCGCGGCCTCGCTGTGCAGTTCGGTTGCCCCGTCTGCAAAGTTGGAGTCAGCCCTCGAGAAAGTGTCGCGAAACTCCGCCCGTCACTGAAATGAGTGGTAAGAGAGGAAAAAACAACAAGAAAACAACTTTAAACACAATGCACTCCGAAACAAACAAACAGGAGAGGAGAAACAGACTGCTGCACTGCTTTAGAAAAGCAGCGAGCTAGCATCGCTTCCAGCCATTCACTGTGCGAGACTGAAACGAGTTATACGTGATTCCGGCTTTATTCTATTATATAATAGAATATTTAAAAAAAAATATATATATATATATGTATATGTATATGTATATGTATATGTATGCGCGCTGGCAAACTTTACAGGAATGGCCGCTTTCATAGCGTGTGTGTTTATCGTACTGAAGTTTTGTGTTACTGTGTTTCCTTCCAAGTTCCAGCCAAGCATGTGTTTGAGGAAAAAAAACAAACACTTCAGTTGTTAATTGTGTAAATTAAGTAATCAGCTAACACGGGTCACTCGTGGTTTGCCGCGGTTAGTAGGTATGTCGTTTAAGATCGCCGTTCTTCTCTACTGTTTTGTTAGTAAAAAAAAAACAAACAAACAAACGCCTCACTGCTTTGCATGTTGACTGCGCTAGGATTGCTCCTCGACTAACATTTTCATATGCTTCCTAGCATCTTTCTGTTATCACTTTTCAGATCAGGAACAGCACCAGCAAGAGGACATGGCTGCTGCGTTAGTCGACCCCGGCGACAGCGGCTTCCTTCAGAAGAGGAACGCCAAGTCGGGCCAGGTAAAGTCTTCTGCTTCACCTCGGTTTAATTCCGTGTTTTGGAGGGGTGGGAAATCAAACGAGAGCCCGGGTTGTTGTCTCCACTGCTACTGCTTTTACACATGTTATTTCAACTCGGAGGGGAGAATGCTAACCACGCACTGGGAGGTGATGTTTGAGGGTAAGCCCCGCTCTCTAGTCTAGCACCGGTTTGTTCTGCCCACAGTGGGCTGAGGCCGGCGGTCGGCCTGTCCTCCTTTTGAATTAACCCCTCCCCCCTTTTTTGTGTGTTTTTTTTTTTTTTTTTTTTTGTATAGGACTCACAGCCGTCCCCGCTGGCTTTGCTAGCAGCCACATGCAGCAGGATCGAGTCTCCAAACGAAAACGCGCAGCAGCACCAGCTGCAAGTATCATCGGAGCATCAGATCGACCTAAGCACAGCGCAGATCACGCAAACGGCCAACGGCTGGCAGATTATCCCCGCAGTCTCTTCAGTGTCCAGCTCTGGGGCGGCCACCGTCACCACTGTCAGCCAAAGCGCCGGAGAAGCTGGCAAGACCCGGCAATTAATGACTGGCGGGCAGCAGTATGTGCTGTCCTCCGCCCCTGGGATCCAGGGCCAGCAGGTGTTGGCCAGCCTGACCGGCATGATGCCCAACATTCAGTACCAGGTCATCCCCCAGTTCCAGACAGTCGACGGGCAACAGCTGCAGTTCGCATCCCCGGCGCAGGGCATCAACGTCCAGCAGGACGCCTCGGGGCAGTTCCAGTTGGTGTCGCAGGGCGGCGGCCAGCAGATCATCACCACCAGCCGGGGCGGGGGCAGCGCGGCGGGGCAGAACATCATCGCCATGCCCGGGGGTCTCCTCCAGCAGACCGTGCCCTTGCAGAACCTGGGCATCGGCAACAACCTCCTGCAGAACCCGGCCCAGTTCCTGGCCAACATGCCCATGGCGCTCAACGGGAACATCACGCTGGTGCCGGTCGCTAGTGCCGGCTCCGGGCAGACCGTGGCGGAGACCGGCGCCGTGACCACAGTCCACCAGCAGCAGCCGAGCTCCAGCTCCGGAGGGGTGTATTTCACCAGCTCGGGGTCCCTGGGCACCACCACCCAAGCCAGCAACAGCCTGGCCAGCTTCACCGTGGCGAGCGCTGGGCAGTCCACACCCCAGCGCCCCGGGAGCGGCGGGACAGGATTCCAGAATGCGGGGACCGCCGGCGCTGTTCACATACAGCCTTGCCCGCAAGACAACAGAGATTCTCAGTCTCAGCAGCAGCAGCAGCAGCAAATTCTGATCCAGCCGCAGCTGATCCAAGGAGGTCTGCAGACCATCCCGGCCGGCCAGGCTTTTGCCACCCAGACCATCTCCCAGGACGCTCTGCAGGGCCTCCAGATCCAGACCCTGCCCAACACCGGCCCCATCTTGCTGCGGACCGTGGGCCCCAACGGCCAGGTGAGCTGGCAGACCCTGCAGATGCCGAACGCGGCCGGCACCCAGACGATCACCCTGGCCCCCATGCAGGCCCTGGGGCAGAACTCCGGAGGCACGGTCACGCTCAACGCCTCGCAGCTCTCCGGCATGCAGGGCCTGCAGACCATCAACCTGAACACGCTGGGCAACGCCGGCATCCAGATGCACCAGCTCCAGGGCGTGCCCATCACCATCGCCAACGCCGCGGGTAAGGCTCATTCGTTCAGTGCCCGCGCAGTCTCTTCCGCTGTAAACGCTTGTCCGCATTACGAATGGTCAGTGCATCGTAATTAAAGTAATGGGGTCTCATAGCATTTTCTGATTTTCTCAAATTTTTATTTTTTTATCATCTAAAGTTTTAGAAGTGCTCAACACTAAAGTTTTGAAAGTTAAACAGAATACTTTCTTTTATAATAAATAATTGATCGACCTTGATATTAATGCATCAGATCAGATATGGCTTGTATCAAATGGAAGTGACACCAGACTATCTGTCTGTTTGTCTGTCTCTCTATCTATCTATTTATCTATCTATCTATCTATCTATCTATCTATCTATATATATATATGCAAGCTGATTGGTTTTCACCCACTCAGGGTTCGAGCAGCCAGTAAGCCCACCCTGAGTTCTTGCTAAGGGGGTGCCCATCGTCAACACTACAAACAGTGCAGCTTGAGTTCATTCAATCATTAGAGGGAAGGACGGTTTCATTAGAGGGCCGCAGTGGCAGTCATCTTGCTTTCTTTCTCAGTAGGATTGCCGTCTTCCTCCTTTTCTTTTTAATGTTTTACTTCCCGTCCGCTGCGTGCCAGTTGAAACGCTGCCAAAGCAGTCCCTCAGCAGCTTGCGCAAGAACTCTGTTTCACACGCAGATCTGCAAGGGCTTCCATGGGGCTCGATCTGTCAGCCTGTACCCGGGTGATTAGCCATGGCCTTATTTTAACAGAGCTTTTCACAGCACTGGGGAATCGCTCAAGATTGCATCAGGCACTGGTTATCCTGGTATTATCCCTTAAAAAAAAAAAAAAAAAAAAGGGGGGGGGGGGGGGGGGGGGGGGGTTGATGCAATCTAAGGAGATTCCCTCCACAACAAACCCTTAATGAAACCCAGGTTATCTCTGTAGGGTTAGTTGATCCGCACCGAAAGCCAGGTTCTTCAGTGCTGTAGACCGGGTGTAACAGGCATCGGTTCATTGTAATCCTTTTAATGACCGGTGGGCGGGGTTAAAGGACCAGCATGCCACTGCTTGTGTGGCTGGTTTCAATACCCTTTAGATCTTTCTTAGTGTGAGATCGGTGAGGGTCAGTTGGAAGTTCCTTCACGTGACTCTTGAATGCTAAATACAGCTCAGTAAAACTTTGCTACAACACAATAATAATGGTGATTATTATGAAACATCTCGTGGTATAGCTCCCTTCAGTCACACGTTGAGTTTCTTGTCTGTGTTATCTCTAATAATGCGGGTGGTTTTGATAGGACAACCTCTTGAATATTTTTAAAATATCAAAAAAGTACCAAACCGTGACAGGCGACAGCGTGCAGGATGCCGAGCAGAAACGCGACCTAACTGGCTAACAAGCACTACAGATCAGCATGGAAACCTAGCTATGCAGGGGAACAGGCCTGCCTGCGGGTTTGCTTTAAAGGTTATGCAACGTCTAGGTTGAGTCCTGTTCTGGCGGGTCGACTGGTTTTTCTGGTTTGTAGTGGGCTTGCCCTGTGCTGCTTGCATTCAGTCTGGGGCAGGCGGTTCTCTAGAACAATGCAGGGCTGTAACCTGAGTCCGCCCTTCAAGGGAGGCGCTTGCTTGCCCTCTGTGTGTGTGTGCGGGGGGTCAGGGCGTGGAGCTTCAGCCCATCCTGTGGATCTAATCATGCTTACTAGACTTGGCTCCAAAGTTGTATTATGGACTTGGATTAGCTTTGTTCAAACACACTCAGACAGGTCTGAACAGGTTTTTTTTGTCAAGAAAGAGATTCTAAATCTGGCAGATGAGGAGGAGGAGGACGGAGGTGGGTCAGCTGGGATCCCTCGCTTCAGTGTTTCCAGGTTTGCAGCCTGGCTGATTGATTTGCTCTTTGTCCTCCAGGCAGTTCAGTCTGGATACCTGTTCTTGCAAGTCTGCCTGCAGCTTATTGTCATAACGATGACTGCAGAGCAGCACTTTTAAGGTTAAAAGGCATTTATAGAGACGCGCTCTTGCGTAAAGTTAACTCGCTTAGCTTTCTGAAGGCAGCGTTTTATAGTTTCACGTGTCGTGAAGCGATCGTTCTTACTGACCTACACAAAGTCCTTTGCAGTGTTGGGCTTTGTCTTCAAGATCTGCTTGGTCCCAGTCTTCACAATCCTTGAGATCACAGAACGTGGATCGACTGGGGATTCCAAAAGGTTAAAATCGTCTCTCAGTGTTACTGTGTAAACCTTTGGCTTCAGAGTTACATTTTAAATGGAGCTCAGGAAAGCTTGCCCAATCGAATCTCTCAAATCTAGATTGAAGGTGTCTTGAGTGTATATTTTAATTTTTTTTTTTTGTTCATTAACAGAATTAACCACAAGCGCATTAGACCTGTATTACACTTGTCCTGTATTGCATGAAGTTTTGATTTTAACTAAGTGTTTTTGTGTGTGTGTGTGTAGGGGACCAGTCTCAGCTGGGTTTGCAGGGAGCGGGCGGAGACAATCTGGATGACAGCACAGCAATGGAGGAGGGAGGTGAGAACAGCCCGGGACAGCAGCCTGGGCAACGCAGACTACGCAGGGAGGCTTGTACTTGCCCCTACTGCAAGGACGGCGAGGGCAGGTACGCACACAACATGTTACAAACAGAGCAGGGCTGGCAGTACGACTCCCACTGCGTAGCAGTTTGATCCTGGTTTTATTGTGAGCTTAAGACTTGCCTGAGCTTGTTATCTATACGCTGGGGCTAATCAAGCTGGTAGTAAAACCTGGAACAGGTTAAGCTGCTATGCAATAGGCATCTTATTGCCATCCCTGGTAGAGAGTGCTTTTTCATGGGTATACTCGTCAGTGTTGGGCCAAGCTGTTCAGTTTAAAAACTTCTGACTGTATTCCCAGAGCTTCGGATCTCCTGTTTCAGTATTTTGGGCAGACTTGGGGAAACACTTGCAGGCAGATTGCGGATTAAAAGCCTGGCGTATGGTTTAAGCTTTTTTTTTTTTTTTTTTTTTTTTTTTTTTTTTTAAAATGTGTTTAGTTCTCCATCCCTGCTAGGGTCTCCCAACCCTTAGTCTGCCCTGGATTATGGGTTCAACATGTTTGTTCTGTTTGCAGGAGCAGCGATCCAGGCAAGAAGAAACAGCACATCTGCCACATCCCGGGCTGCATGAAGGTGTATGGAAAAACCTCTCACCTGCGGGCTCACCTGCGCTGGCACACGGGCGAGCGCCCCTTCATCTGCTCCTGGCAGTTCTGCGGGAAGCGCTTCACTCGCTCCGACGAGCTGCAGAGACACAAGAGAACGCACACGGGTCAGTCTGAGCGCGCGCGGCACCACAAGGCTCCTGGTCAAAGCAGTTGATGCATAGTTCACCTCCTAGTCACTTTGGATAAAAGTGTCTTCTAAATTAATAATAATAATAATAATAATAATAATAATAATAGATAGACTGGAAGTCAGTCTTGCAGGAATTCTGCAATCCTAAACAACCGTGCCCAGCAGTCAGGCTTGTGCTGAATCAAAGACTTATTTCCCTTCAAGCAGGTACTCGGTGAGATGAATTAGCAGGCTCTGTGGATCAGCTCAGAGCATGCCTGGCTTTTTATTACCAGGTCTTAATGGATTAAAAAATACTAATTATGACGTGAGCCGTTTAAAACTAAGCTTTTTCTGCGTACTAACTGGGGAAACGGTATATTCCTATATGATTTAAAAAAACAAAAAACAAAACCCTACTTCTTAGACTGAAGGCGGCACTAGTCGAATCGTTTGCGCCGCTTCGCTTTCTCTAAAGCTCGTTCTGTTATTTTGTTTTGTGACTCTTTGTTCTCACCCACAGCCTCTAATATGTTTCTCTCTCTCTCTCCCCGTCCCTGCCTTGCCCCACGCAGGTGAGAAGAAGTTCTCCTGCACCGAGTGTCCCAAGCGCTTCATGAGGAGCGATCACCTCTCCAAGCACATCAAGACGCACCAGAACAAGAAGGGACAGGGCAACGGGGGAGGGGCCACGGCGACCGGAGACTGCAGCCCCGCCCTCTCAATCGCCATCGACGCAGGCTCCGCCCAGGAGGGGGGCGTGGCCTCGGACCAGCACGCGCTCATCACCATGGAGACGCTGTCTCCGGAGGGCATCGCCCGCCTCGCCAGCAGCGGAATCAACGTCATGCAAGTCACGGACCTGCATTCCATTAACCTCAGTGGCAACGGGTACTGAGGACATGGGAGAGAGAGGGGCGCGCGCAGGCTGTACAGAGTTTTAAACAGTAGAGAGGAGGCAGTGATGAGGGGGGGGGTGGTGGTGGTGGATGGGTTTAACGCGTTAATTTTCAGATTTGTTTTCCCCGTCCGTTCCCTGCAGCCCAAACCATGCGCGGTGTCTCCCTGCATCAGGAATCTGTTTGGTACAGCCCTATACTAAGCTACGATGCTGGTAACTCTTTTTTAAAGAAACACTTTTTTGCGAACCGCCTTCTGTCTGGCGTGATGTTCTTGTTGTAGACCGACTGCTCTGTGACGTGCCTTGGGAGGCGTTTTTTTTTTTTTTTTTTTTTTTTTTTTTAAAGAGCGGGGTTCAACGACCACAGCAAGCCAAGACCTGAACACAAATCCCCTCTCTTTTATAATTCTCTTTTTCTCGCTCTCCAAAAAAAAAAAAAAAAAAAAAAAAAAGACGACAGCAGGGCAAGGTCTCGAGCCATGATGTGGTCTTGTCGCTTTTAGGATCCTAGTCTGCAGAATGTTCTAATAATTGTTTTGTTTTTAGGAACAAAAAAAACATATTTTTTGTATTACTATCCTATTGACTTTTCGTACACCTGAAAAGCCTATTTGATATGATAACTATACTATCAATGCAAACTGTTTTTTTTTATCTAAATAATCTAAGCATTTCGTACCATATAGGATACTGGTCAATTATATGACCATAGAATGCCTTATTCTGTGACCAATAAACACACACACACATATATATATATATATATAATATATATATATATATATATATATATATATATAAATTACATAGATTTACGTGTGTGTGTATCATACCTGAAATTCTTAAACCTGTTTTATTTTTTCTCTCGTCCGACCAACATTCAGCTTAATCACTAAGAAGAGAATCATCTAGAAAAAAAACCCAGTTTTAGTTTAAAAATATAATTAATTGTAGATTTCTTTTTTTTTTTCCCCCACTGTGCATTGTTGTCGTTTACTTTTTTAATCGTTAATTAAAATCATAAAGAAAAAAAAAAAAGGGGTGGGACACCGTATCTATCAACAGCAAAATGTTTGGACAAGGAAAATTTCGTCCTTTGGTGTGACAACTGTGGGGGGGGTCTAGTTTCTACCTGTTTCTTAAACGGACACAAAGAGGAGTAAACTTTTAGCCATTGCAGTTGGGGGCGGGGGGGACGGGACTCCCACTGATCCATTCCAGTTTTTACATGCAGCACATTTAATCTGTGCTTCACTCAGTCTCGGCTTTGCCTGTGTTAGGTGTTGGAATCGCAGTAAAACCTGGAGTGGCTCGGACGGCTCTGAAGCCTTGTGCAGTCTAGCGCTGCGCTGCAATGGGAAGATGACTTTGTCACTCTTGTGTGAGTTGAGGGAATGTCTGCTTTTAAAGGAAGCCCTTCCTTCTGCTCTGGTATAGGCGTATGTTTTTGGTTAGTGTTTTTCCCCCCCTCTCTCCTGGTTGCGTGTTGTGTATTTATTCCAGGTTCATCGATGTATTTTCACACACGTCATCTGTGTGCACATTTGTTGTCATAACCCATGTTTTTTATGCATATTCCTAACTATTGCAGGTGTTTTGATATGTAATCATTTAGAAGATTTAAAACGACTATTTTTGGAAACTTTGTTTTGTAAGGAGAACGCGTATTAACTAATTGTAACGTACTCTTAAAATCTGGATGTTTTGGGGGTTGGGGGAAGGGGTGGGGGTGACAGTAAGCTGTAATTGGGTTCCAAGTCCCTTATTTTTTAATTTCTAGGTGCAATTTTTCAAGTAATTTACTTCGGGATAAACGCTGTCAAGAAACTAAGGACCATATTGGCAAAGCATTTACTCCAGTCTGAAAACACCTGTTTGTTTTCCAAAACTAGACCCAAACAACTATGTTTTTATATATAATAATAAATTATTTATAATGTATATTTATATTCTATTATTTTACACGTCATGGTACTGCATATTCTTTGGTAGTTTGCAAAGCAGCAGGTGTGTCTTATTCGATCAGCCAATAACGCTGAAGCGTGCAAGACCTGTGTTGTGTGCGTATGACTGTTGAAGGAGTGGGCTTTTTACACGAGGAAAGAGCGAAAGACCGGATGAGGTTTGGGGGTGACTATATAATGTAATGGTGGTTGTTGCCGTGTTCTCCAACAACATCTCCACTGCAGTGGTGGTTTGAAGGAGAGCACTTCCAGAGGATCACTCCTGGTGGGGGGGGGGAAGTTACAGCACATGCAATCAGGTTTCACTCTGTGCTCCAGGCTTGTCTTGCTAAAATAGATTAGCGGCACATTTGTTTATTGTCTTGTCAGAGAGCCGAGGCTTTGCTGACATGTCGGGGAACGGTGATTAGGAAGATTCCTGTTGCAAGCCGGGGTTAATTGAGAGAGGGAGAGTGTGGGTGTTGGTTTTTTACACTATGGCTGTCTGAGACCCTGGTAAAACCTGGGAAGTCCATTCAGAGTATTTTTCCTTTGTTGTGTGTCGTGCGCTGGGGGTCCACTCTGTTCTGATCGGGTCATAAAGGTTCTGTGGAGTTTCAGGTTTCATCGTTAACATTGAAGTCAATAGTAATGAGGCTTTTTCACGGGGACAGACTCTTCTCATGGCAGAGCCCTCAGACCAACTAGAAGCGAATAGGTTGACCACATGGACCCCGGCCAGCCTCGACCCTGCTGCAGTCAGCCGCAGCTGGTTTGATTGGAGCATTTCACAGCCCTGGGTTTCATCTGCATCCGTGGCTATCTTGGACTTGCCTCTAAAAATGAAATTCAGGGCGACTGCTCAGTGCTGTAAAACACTCTAATAAAATCGAGCTGGGGTTTGTCAAATCAAACCCTGAGTTTGTTAAGGTTTACAGACTGTATATTTTTAAAACTTTCAAAATCAGCACATCTGGGTCTCAAACAGCTTGGAATATGCAGATCAGGATTTCAAATAAATACACGACCTCAGACTTGAGCAGAGGAGTCCCCTGCCATTCAAATGTGATTTCAGACAGCATGCTTTAACAGAACGGTGTTAGGACAAGACCAGCACTGAAAGAGATAAATAGAGAACACAAACACCTTCACAAGAGGCTGAAGCAGATTCATAGAACAGAATCCTCGTCCCTGTGCTGCGTGAAAAACAGGCTAGTGTGTTTCTTATTGGGGATAGTTAAATGTCTTAAATTAATTCTATCAAAAGGGAGTTTATATATTTTATATTGTGTGGGAACCCGAATCTGTAAATGTGATTAACATGCTATTCCTGGCTTCTCCCTCTTTTGTAACATTTAAATAAAAGATGACATCCTTAAAATAGAGTTTAGGGCATTTATTTGTGCGGAAATAGGTTGTTTATTTAGTGTAATTGCCTCAGATTGAGCCATTAAGTTGTGACAATGTTTAACAATGATATCCCTAAAGTGTGGAATACCAGACAAGGTTCAATAAAAGGACCAGACCTGTGTGGTATAAAACTGGATTTTATTATACAAAGCAAAATACACAATTTAAAAAAAAAAAAGTTTTATAAAACTGGGAAATTAAAAAAGTGAGCCGAGCAATAACCCACGACAGTAAAGCACAGTATACTGCACAGATACTGGTCTACTTTGTGTACAAGACATTACTGCTCCCGTCAGGTCTGAAGGTGCAATTGCAGTGCAATGACGGAAGTGTTCTAAGCAGACATGATTTGTTATAGAAAAACACAACTCCTCGCGGGCTCGATCCAGCGTCCAGCGATCCTTTACGGTTTGCGTTCTTTTCGTCCATTTAGAGATCCTCCGTTTTGATCTGGTTGCAAAGGCTATATCCAAAAACACAGGCATGCATGTTAGACAGTGAGATTGTATCCTCCTGTGCTATCCTGGCATTGATATTGCAGACTGAGCTCAATCCAAACTTGTTGCATCCCAGTTTATATTGTATTTCAGTAGTAGTGTTTGCGCTCGCTGTAAACCATAATGCATTTAAAAAAAAAAAAGTATTGGGCTTGCACTGTAACCCTGTACTACCCTGCGTCCTTCCTAGATCAGAGCACTAGGTCTAGTTAACCTTAGACAAGGCAGTCTCACAGATCGGTTGAAACCAGGAATCATGTCACTGAAGGTCCTGGAAATCAATGGTGAAACTACTTCACGCGGACAGACCTGAGGAGGTAGGAGTGCACGTCTGTGAAGCCGTGGTACTGCGCCAGGGGGAACAGGATGCCAGTGGGGCAGCGCCCGTCCCTCTGCCGGCAGAAGCTGCAGTTACAGATCTCTCGGCACGGTGGGCACTGCCAGGACTGCAGGGGGGGGAAGAGGAGGATTGAGACGCACGTTTCATATCGTCAAAATCAACCCATAACAGCAATAGCACCGTGCACCACCCAGAAAGAGAGAGACTCACCGGGTTGAGCAGTGCGTCCCGAACCTCCTCTCCATATCGGTTGCGCAGACACGGCCCGCAGAACTGCCCCTGCACCCCGCGGCACTCCAGGTTCCTGCAGCTGGTCTTGGTGTCAATGGTCTTCTGCCGGCACTGGTGGCACGTGGAGCCCTGCAGAGAGAGAGAAAGAGAGAGACAAGGGGATGGACGAAAAGTTGCCTTCCTGTTGCCTCTGCTTTAGAGATCAGTGTGTCTGCTCTCGTCCGTACTCACGGTGGCTCGGTTGTACGTCTTCTCCGCTCCGTTGACTGCGATCATCCCCAGCTCCTCCTCAGTAATGTCCTCGACCGGCCGGATCACGTGCGGGATCGCTGTGCTGGGGCGGGGGGCACGACGCTGCCGGGGGGACCCCCTCACCTGAGCGCCCCACAAAACACAGGGTTAGAGAAAAGAGCCCCTCAAAAACAACCGCCGAGACACCCCAAAACAAGCTACCCACGAGTAAGGTACAGCTATGGCCAAAAGCTTTGCATCACCTAGAATGAAGATAGAGGCAATGTATGAACAATTTAGATCTGTTATCATGTAACAGAATGAAATTTGTCATTTTTCATTAAGCACACAACTACAGAGCAGTATAATTCAATATGGCAACGTAACATTATTCAGCAGGTTTCACTCTGCTTGATGAAGCACAAGTTCATTCTGCGACACAGCTGTACAGAGGGGAAAACAAGCAGTTTATTCACACATTCTTAAGCAAAACCCATGCAGCTGGAGAGGAGAGTATCAAAATGCAGATGCTGAAGTTCTACAGAATGGAGCGGTTGATAGTTCCATAGGAAGCTATGCTATTCAAACAGCCATGCTCTCCTCAAAGTTACAGCTATCACATACAGGTACCCCCAGCCCGACCTGGGCCAATGACAAATTGAACTGCCCAATTGCAATTCCAATGTCAAAATAATAATTTCAACCCCCCCCCCCCCCCCCCCCCCCCCCCCCCCCCCCCCCTCACCTCCAGTAGCTCATCCTCAATGCTGCGCTGCAGAGCGCTCTGCTCATCCGGGGAGGGGGTCCTGTCCGCGCAGCCCATGGAGCGGGTGTGTCTGCGGGACGTTCTCTCTGGGTTCCTTCTCGCGCCCCCCTGCCCGGCCGCCGAGGACTGCGGAGCTCGCTTTGGCTTCTGCGCAAAAACGGCACAGAAACAGGGGCAGTAAATTGTACTGACTTCATGTCACCTCGCAGGATTGGAGATTTCTCAGACGCACTAGTGTGACCTCAGCTCCAGCTTTGACCACCGTACTACTGCTCGAGACGAAAAGGCCTGTAAAGTGACAAGCCAACCGGATCTCAGCCTGAAAGAAATCCCTGCATCCACCAATAGAGAAAGCCGCCCCAAATTAAAAAAAAACATAAAACATCTGACAATACTAGAATAGGCAAGAACTGCCATAAAGGCTGCCAGGCACAAGAGTACTCACGCTGGGAGCGCCCCGCACGGCAGGCTGGGGAGGGATCAGCAATCCAGGCATCTTGTGGAGGTCTGCCATCAACTGAGCAAGCTGGGGGATAAAAAAAATAAAAAATAAGACTACTCCAAAGTGATACCATATGCCTGTCTTGGGTACCTTCCTCTTCAAGAGAAGCAGGACCAGTTACCAGAATGCATTGCAGAGTTCAAATGAACGTGGCTGCACATGGTTAGGGCTCCCACATCCCAATGCATTCTAGTAAGTGTAGTCCTGCTGTGAAAGGTCCCTAAACTGGTAAATCTTAACAGAACGCAGAATCCCAGACTGTCCCAGTGTACACAGAGTCACAGGGTAACCCAGCCCCCCACTCTCACCATGGCTTTGTTAGCCTTGATGTTCATGGCTCTCTTCTCCAGGAAGCCGTGGTGGGACTCCTGGTCAGAGTCCGAGCTGGAGTGACTCATCATGGGGTTGGGAGCGTGGGGAAGAGTAGGAGGGGGGCGGTTCTCCTCATCCTCATCCTCCTCCTCCTCCTCCTCCTCCTCCTTCAGCCTATGAGCTGGTATTCGCAGCGCCACCTTGAGGTTGAAGCGGCGTGGAGGACCATCATTTTGACTCTGCAAGCGTCCCTGGCCCTCACTCTCCGAGCTTGACTGCAGAGACAGAGACATTGGGCTGTGGGTCTCTGTCCACCAAGAGGACAAAGTGAGCTTTCCAAAATCCAGGGGGGGGGGGGCACATGACATCACATACAAACTAATTTAGTGCAACCTACCAGCCAATATTGTACACACACTTTAAAATAGAGTTTAAAACCTTGCAACACACACTCGACACCTGCTGGAGAGGGGCAGTATTACAATTCCCGTATTAAAAGTCAAGTGCCATTCAAAAGGGTTCAGCTCCAAACTAGATTGCTATTCATTGCGGTCAGTTTACTAAACTAACCATTGTATCTGTGTGTACTCTTATATGAAAGGGGGGGGGACAGCGTTATTGACAGTCCAGTTTGTTTACACTCAAAAAGGGGCATCCCAATCATGGTTGGGGTCAATACCTTTTTAAAATCCATTCCCAATTCAAAATTCCTATCGTCAATTCCAACACATTGATCTATGAAGCCAATTGCAACTATTAGCTTCACAGCGGCAACGAATCACTTCAATTGAAGTCGCGGTTAGTCGATTGCATTGGCTTCAAAATGAAAGCAGCTGAAGAGCCACAACAATGACGTCTCCAGCACAGCAACTCCTTCAAATGTAATTGGAAATGGTTTCAAAAAGCAATTGAACAGCAATTGATCCCAGCCTTGTTGAGAAGATTGTGTTGCAGCATCTTCTCCAGTCTAGCTTGAGGGTCTCTGTGCCACCGATTCGGCTTACTGGGTAATCCGAGCCGCTCAGCTCGCCCTCGGAAAACCCGTAGAAAGTCTTCTCGTCGCCGGAGTCTTCCGCGAAAATATCAGCCAGTTCCACGGAAAGACTGCCCATCCCCAATCTGCACTCCTGCGGGAGGACAAAATAAACAGCGGTGAAGAGAATGAACGCGGTCGCTTTTGCATGCATACGTTAGAAAACGTGATCCACTACATAGAGATGCTGTGCACATGCTGTTAAATCACAGGGAGTTTAAATATTACAGATCGTTAGAAGAGAAGGAAGTCACCGGGCTGTTAATAAACCCGGTGTACGCGCACAACAACTTGCAAATGAAAAACAAAACGCAAGGGTCGTTTCTGAACTCCGTCACTTGATGTGCATGTATGCTGCTGTCCATTAGTTTAATGCTTTTAAAAGATGCATCGTTGCAAAGATCCGCCGGGAGCGGCGCTTGGGAAGGGTCACGCACCCGGACAGGGAAACGTGTTAACTTCTCTGGGTTATCAGATTTGTCCAACCAGTTAAATTCACAAAGCGATTCCCTCAACCTCCGCCAGAGGGCGGAATTTCACAATAGGATGTGCGAATTCCTTAAGAGACAGTAAATACGAAGGAGTCGACGGCAGTGCAGAGCATTTCGGATATCACTGTAAAACACATAACCGTTTAACCGACCATAAATCAATGCAGTCACCTCGTTTGTTTACAAGCCAGTAGATTACTTCGTTGCAAGACACGTGTTGATTAATTAGGAGCAGGCAATTAATGTCGCCCAGATGCACTTGCCAAACCCAAAGCAGAAAAGGCGAATTGGTGACTATTTAAATACCTCGTGTTCTTGGTCAGGTCCCATGATCGCGCAATCTTTCTGTCTGCGGTTCCGCTTACTGTGACGCGTCTTCCAAGCGGGGTATTTAAACCTCTTCGGGCCACACCTTAATGACGTCATACATGATCCCAATCCAATGCCCGATTTGGAAAATCCCTCTGCTCAATTCCAACGCTTATCTCGAGGCCCAGGCGAGAGCCCGCGTCCTGCACAGCGCCGTGCAACGCTTTTATTCAGCGCTGGCAAGTTCACTGTGAAATAGAAATGCAGTTTATTATGGATTAGAAAGCCTGGTTTTTACATTTAATGATGTGTGTATATATAGGCTGAATATTTGAACTGTCATTTACGTGTTATATTTTGTCTATTGCTTTGAATAGTTCTCGTTATTATTATTATAGAGAGCCGAGAACCTCTAGAAAATCCGCTGGCGTCAGAATAACTTCAGCTCTTAAACATCTAACGAGTTCAAACTTTGTGACAAGCTGCCGCACTTCCGTGCTCTCGCCCTGCTTGTTGCAGGCTGTGCGAGAGAATTCATCCCTCTTCTTAACGGGTGTGAATCCTCTCTCTCTCTCTCTCTCTCTCTCTCTCTCTCTCTCTCTCTCTCTCTCTCTCTCTCTCTCTCTCTCTCTCTCTCTCTCTCTCTCTCTCTCTCTCTCTCTCTCTCTCTCTCTCTCTCTCTCTCTCTCTCTCTCTCTCTCTCTCTCTCACAACATCTGCACGGCTGCAGCGAGGGAACACTGTGCCATGATTACAGCTTCTGTTTGCAAAGCACAGCTGGGGTTCGGGAAGGAGGGGATTCACAAGGACTGTTTTAAGGAACGCTTTTGATAAAGACCGCGTTTATAGCAACTCCATTGTGATTTATTTTAATAAAGCACTTAGTTAAACGCTCTTCAGTGGTTCTAAATGGAGTTTATTGATTTATTTTGATATATGCACGTCCTAAAACAGCCCTTGTAGTTATTAGTTTTGTCAATAGAGCCTCGGTTTACATATAAAAATTGCAATCTTGAATGCAGATTAAATAAAAGGAAACATGCGTATTTTAATTGGACTTGATATATCATGATTAGAAGTAATAGGAATACATTCTAGATTTTTTTCAGCGTTCTATTATTCTATGAATGTTTTCAGCAAAACTAAATAGAAGGTTTGTTGAGAACTCCCGAAACTAGCCTAATTGTTTCTCATTTTTGTAACACTAGCTCCTACGGATCTCGTTTCAAAACCAAGATATTCTGTACATTTCACATATAAGATTGCACGTGAAAACGCAGACAAACGTGTCAGGCGTGTTTTGTTTTTAATTTATTAACCTGCCCTGCGTGTTCAGGTAAACTTTAATATTCCTAAAGGGGGCGTTAGCAGGACGGTCCAGACAGACTCCCTCCGGTCTGCTGCTGGAGTTCAGCTGACAAAGCCAGCGCTGTAAAGGTATCACCGCTACAGCACACAATTCACACACACACACACACACACAGCCGCTACACAGCACACAATTCACACACACACACACACAGCCGCTACACAGCACACAGCCGCTACACAGCACACAATTCACACACACACACACACAGCCGCTACAGCACACAATTCACACACACACAGCCTCTGCGCAACCACAGCATGGCAGGGACGAGGCGGCGGGCAGAGCCGCTCCGAATGCTTCTCCCCATGTGGGTCTGGATCGCCGCTATCGGCCTTGCAGGAACCGGTGAGGGACTAATATCTCTTTTTTTTTTTAGGGGGGCGGGGTACACAAAAGGGTTAAATGATTTATTTCAGTACGTTTCGGACAAAAGTCCTTCTGTGTAGAACGAAAAGTAAACGCAGAGCGGTAAACTTGTTGTCTTTTATATCTCTTCTATACCGATCTGCATGAAAACCTCTGGGGGTGAGAATTTCATTTTCCGCTCAGTAATCAGTGATACAAAAAACAAAAAAAAACAATAGACGCTGGTGTCAAAATGTTTGTGCTTTAATTAGACATCTTAACTTCTAAAAAGTTTCAATGGGGTGCTCTGATACAGAAGCAATGGGTTGCTCTAATACAGAAGCAATGGGGTGTTCTGATACTGAAGCAATGGGGTGCTCTGATACAGATGCAATGGGGTGCTCTGATACAGAAGCAATGGGGTGTTCTGATACAAAAAAAAAAGAAGCTGGGGTGTCAATGGGGTGCTCTGATACAGAAGCAATGGGGTGCTCTAATACAGAAGCAATGGGGTGCTCTGATACAGAAGCAATGGGGTGTTCTGATACAGAAGCAATGGGGTGCTCTGATACAGAGAAGATACAGAAATGGGGTGTTCTGATACAGAAGCAATGGGGTGCTCTGATACAGAAGCAATGGGGTGTTCTGATACAGAAGCAATGGGGTGCTCTGATACAGAAGCAATGGGGTGTTCTGATACAGAAGCAATGGGGTGCTCTGATACAGAAGCAATGGGGTGCTCTGATACAGAAGCAATGGGGTGTTCTGATACAGAAGCAATGGGGTGTTCTGATACAGAAGCAATGGGGTGTTCTGATACAGGTGGGGTTCTGATACAGAAGCAATGGGGTGTTCTGATACAGAAGCAATGGGGTGTTCTGATACAGAAGCAATGGGGTGCTCTGATACAGAAGCAATGGGGTGCTCTGATACAGAAGCAATGGGGTGCTCTGATACAGAAGCAATGGGGTGCTCTCTGCAATGGGGTGTTCTGATACAGAAGCAATGGGGTGTTCTGATACAGAAGCAATGGGGTGTTCTGATACAGAAGCAATGGGGTGCTCTGATACAGAAGCAATGGGGTGCTCTGATACAGAAGCAATGGGGTGTTCTGATACAGAAGCAATGGGGTGCTCTGATACAGAAGCAATGGGGTGCTCTGATACAGAAGCAATGGGGTGTTCTGATACAGAAGCAATGGGGTGCTCTGATACAGAAGCAATGGGGTGTTCTGATACAGAAGCATGGGGTGTTCTGATACAGAAGCAATGGGGTGCTCTGATACAGAAGCAATGGGGTGTTCTGATACAGAAGCAATGGGGTGTTCTGATACAGAAGCAATGGGGTGTTCTGATACAGAAGCAATGGGGTGTTCTGATACAGAAGCAATGGGGTGTTCTGATACAGAAGCAATGGGGTGCTCTGATACAGAAGCAATGGGGTGTTCTAATACAGAAGCAATGGGGTGCTCTGATACAGAAGCAATGGGGTGTTCTGATGCAATGGGGTGCTCTGATACAGAAGCAATGGGGTGTTCTGATACAGAAGCAATGGGGTGTTCTGATACAGAAGCAATGGGGTGCTCTGATACAGAAGCAATGGGGTGTTCTAATGCATGTTAGTCTGTGTTTTGGAAGACTTTGATATTATCGATATGGAAATATGTGCACAATATCGATATACAATTTTCATATCGATACCCACTATATATGATCTCCATTTCCCTTATACTGTGCCATCAGGAGACGTTGTTTTCTTTTCACCTTTGTTCTTCATCGTGAAGCAGGATTGACCGATGGGAAGAAATGCGTTTACTCGGTAGGATCTCCGGGGGACAGGGCTGTTGTGGAGAGCGGCAATGTGAACGGGACGGTGCAGCACTGCGCCCGCGCTGGCTGCTGCATCACCATCGTCCATCTCTTAAATAACAAAACAAACATCACCACGCAAGGTAGGGCTGCGGGGCGGGGCGGGGCTACAACAGAGCAAGCATGGGCATATATAAATACTAGCTGTCACAATCCGGAACTCAATACTAGACCTATATAAGGATACGGATCACACCTGCTGACCAGCACACTGTAGTCTGAGGTTGCCACTTCTCTCTTGTACATGTCTCCCCTGTTTAAAAGGCTGCAGCGTCATCGAGGGAAGCTGCACTGAGCTGCTCTGCCTCTTGGGGCCCTTGAGAAGAAGGAACTACACCTCCTGCGTGTGCAGCGCAGACCTCTGCAACTCCCACTTCACATGGAGCCAGGATGCTGGTGAGTGGGCTCCAGTCAGGGAGGTGGACGGCGTAGCAGTGGGTTCATCTAAACGCATTGGACTAGCCTTGAACCTTTCTCCAGAGGCCTGGGGACCAATCTGGGGGTGGGCTAGGTGGCGCTAGTGGGTTGAAGGGTATATAAGGACCTTTTTTATTATATTGTGTTACATGTGCTGCTATAACTGTTTACGCAAGGTGTGTGTAATGTTTCAATTTATTTTTTTTACATTTTGACCCCTTTTGAAAACTTTTTTTTAAAAATTGCATTCCCTGCCTCAAGATGGCTTCACACGTATCCGCATGGACCTCTCTCGGAACTACATTTTCCATCGTCCTCCTGCTCATTGGAAAATCCATCTCAGTTACATATATGAACAGGAGGATGATGGGAAATGTAGTTCTGAGAGGTCAGTTTTCCCAGCTGGTCAGTTTAATGTGCTGCATTAGTGACACAGGCTAGCTGCACCACCCTTACAAGGACAGCCGCTCAGACAGCTATCTGCACCCTTTATAAAACTGACCACAGTAAAAGCATAGCACAGTGTAAGCACAGAGAAGCTGTAAGCATCGCACGAAACCGCAGTAAACAGCCAGCACAGCTGTGGGACTTCATTCAAAACCGCTTTCCTTTTTTAACTCTTTATCTCCAACATGCGCAGCCTCCCCTCCTATCCTCAGACTGGGCTTCGAGTCCTAGTTTTGGAGCTCGTGAGATGCTGCACCTCTAGTTCTGGTTCCATTCCTCTCAGATCCGACGCACTGCTCCGGGGTTACGTGGGAAGAGTCTGAAGGATCAGCTTGCCATCAGTCTGATCTCCGCAGAACTAAGCAGCGCAGCAGTTAGCTTTACCAATGTGTGCCGAGGGCCCAGGTGCGCTCTCTAATTGGAGGCGTGATCGGGGAGGACTCGGGAATCGTGGTGCCCCCACATCCCTTGAAGTTTTTAGTTTCCTTGGGTTGCGTCCCAGGTTACTTTGCTGCAGCGCTGGCCAAAAGTTTTGCATCATCCTGTAGAATGAACTCACGTTGCTTCATAAAGTCGAGTGAAAGCTGCTGAATAATGTTATGTTAACATATTGAATTACACATCTCTTTGTAGTTTGCCATATACTATAATGAAAAACTGACATTTTGAAATGGAAGTATGTTTAGATGGGGAACACGTATAATCTAGCCAGCTGTACCCCCCCCCCCCCCCCCCCCAGATTACTGCCATTGCTGTTTCTGCTCAGTTTCAGATGGTGCTGCGAGAGGGGAGGGGAGCAGCCTGGCTCCCCTGGCCTGGATCCTGACTGTGGGGGTGCCCCTGCTTTGCCTGCTGACCGGCGGCTGGAAGTGGAGAGACATTCGCAGGAGACGTGCGTTTCCCTCGGCATGATTATTGCACCCTAGAACATTGACATTGACCCAGTGCCCCACCCTGCCCCCTTAGAGTGGAACCCAGACCCCTAGATAAAGATGAAAGGCTTGTCTAGAGCCATAACATTAAGCCACTATGACACTCAACCCCCCTATTGCACCCCAGGCTTGTGTCTTAACCCCTCTCCTCTTTGATTCGGAAAACTCCAGATCTTATGAGGTAGTTGGGCAATAATGCTACTATCAAGCACCTGTTTCAGGCTTAGCTCTGTTCAGCTCACAATCTCAGAGATACTTTGCATTGCAGGATAGAGAAGGAGGAGATAGGAGAGGAGAGGCTGCTACAATGACAAACCGCTACTTTCTCTGAACCCGCGCACTCCCCCATCCAAATGAAATGACCTTGGCATTTCAGAAAGAATTCTTCCTTCTTTCTACCACTCTCCCCCTCCCCCTCCCTCTCCCTCCCCCTCTCTCTCTCTCTCTCTCTCTCTCTCTCTCTCTCTCTCTCTCTCTCTCTCTCTCTCTCTCTCTCTCTGTCTCCTGGTTTGAGCTGGTCTGTGATGCCTCTCTCTCTCTCTCTCTCTCTCTCTCTCTCTCTCTCTCTCTCTCTCTCTCTCTCTCTCTCAGTTTTGGCTCACCAGCTTCCTCTGCAAGACCTCCCTCAGACTGAAAGGGTCCAAGCAACGACCTCACCTGCCTCCCCAACCTCACCTCGCCTCGACCTCACCAACATGGAGCTGCACCAGGTACACTCTGACCCCTGGACCCCCGGGGAGGTCTTTTATCTACCTGTAAAAGCTTCAAGAAAAGAGAACGCAGCTAACAGCTGTTCCATCCTGTGGCTTCCTCAGGTTATCAACAGGGGGCGCTACGCGGAGCTGTGGAAGGGGTCCCTGGAGGGGGTCCCCGTGGTTTTCAAACTGTACCCCTCGGGGGGCTGCCGGTGCTACGACAGCGAGAGCGCGGTGTACGGGCTGCCACTGCTGAAGCACCCCAGCATCGCCCACTTCCTGGGGGAGGGGGAGAGCGGGCAGAGTGGAGCGAGGGTGCTGGTGCTGGAGCTGGCTCATCACGTGAGTAGAAACATTGCAGCTCCACTCCCCTGCTGTGGGACACGGGTTCTAGCTCTGTTTAGTGGTGCAATTCTCTTCCATAGCCTTGAGCACTGAGGCTGAGGACAAGTGAACTGTCACGCGTAGCTGAGAGATAATACAGGCGCTTTATGTTTGGTGATGCACCCACTTCTTTGCGTTGCCTTTCCTGTTGTTAGAAGCAGTAGCAGTATAATTCTAGCGGCATTAGCGTTAGCGTAGGTACTGGCAGTAGCGTTTGCTGTGTTTGCTCCAGTCGTGTTGGTGTTTGGATTGCTGATTAGGAGAGAGCGCCGCCTAGCGTTGCAGTTCGTTTCATTCCGATTGGAAAGTACAGTCTCGCTAAACACACGAGGATTTGAGACTTTCATTTACGAAAAACAGTGCCATCGTGTGGACAGATGCTGTACTTGCACCAGGGCTTTTTTTTTTTGGTGGGTGAAATGAATATATTTATAATTGAAAACCAAAAACAAAGTTTAGCCTCACCTAGAATTTTAGGATTCAAGATTAAAAAAAAAAAAAAAAACTATAAGTACATAATTTACATATTATATTTAACATGATGCAATCAAACAATTTATAAAATGATATCGCAAAAAAAAATCTACCAGAATTCATAATAGCAGAACAGTATTTCATGTTAGATTTTGGATTTTGACAGTTTTTTTGTTAAGTATATGGAAAACTACAAAGCGATGTGTAATTCAATATGTTAACATAACATTATTCAGCAGCTTTCAATTGACTTCATGAAGCAAAATTAGTTCATTCCATAGGATGAAGCAAAACTTTAGGCTAGAGCTATAGAAATTTTTTATCGGTCCCCATGTGTAAAGAGACTCTCAGTGCTGACGCTGTGCTGTTGTGTCCCCATGTGTAAAGAGACTCTCAGTGCTGACACTGTGCTGTTGTGTCCCCATGTGTAAAGAGACTCTCAGTGCTGACGCTGTGCTGTTGTGTCCCCATGTGTAAAGAGACTCTCAGTGCTGACGCTGTGCTGTTGTGTCCCCATGTGTAAAGAGACTCTCAGTGCTGACGCTGTGCTGTTGTGTCCCCATGTGTAAAGAGACTCTCAGTGCTGACACTGTGCTGTTGTGTCCCCATGTGTCTCAGTGCTGACGCTGTGCTGTTGTGTCCCCATGTGTAAAGAGACTCTCAATGCTGACGCTGTGCTGTTGTGTCCCATGCCCAGGGTTCTCTGCGGGCGTTCCTCTCTCAGCACTGCAGTGACTGGGTCGGGACAGTGAGGCTGGCCCTCTCTCTGTGCCAAGGCCTGGCCTTCTTGCACTCTGAGATCCACAGGGACGGTGAGAGTGCAATCAATGATTAATTCATTCTTATTACTGAATCAGTGAGCAGGCATTTCAATCCCAAGCGACTTACAGAGAGCAGGAGGTGAGCTTTGCTTCATCAACAGCTGCTTCTGCAGAGTCACGTGCAATAGGACCTTGCTTGTTTTACATCTCAGGGTAACACACAGTGAGTCGGTGGCTGATCACTGCTCCCTTAATCATTGCGTAGCTGAACTTCTGTAGCTATGACAAGTCTTTTCCACGCAGAGCAGCTCTCACATCATGTATGCAGGGGGACGCTGTCCTGTGAGTCAGGCATGACGCTCTGTTCTGCATATCTGCATTTCCACAGGCGTGTACAAGCCTGCCGTGGCGCACAGAGACCTCAGCAGTAACAACGTGCTGGTCAAGGCTGACCAGACCTGTGCGCTCAGTGACTTCGGCTCAGCCACCGCCCTCAACCTGAGACCTGGACCGACACCACTCGGCACCCAGGAGGTACCAGAGCCCTGCTCCTCGTCTGGCAAGCAGACTGTGCCCTGCTGCCCAGTCACCCGCACACAGCGACTCAGCTGGTGCTTCCATCAGTGTTCAGGGAAATGACAGCGCTGGAGAGCTGAGAGGGGAGTGTGTTTAGACTAGTGCTCATTATTATTAAGGTTCTGGTAATGAGAGCGCTGCAGAGCAGTGTAATGCTGTTTGAATTATCTGATGGCTGTTGTTGGTGTTGGCAGGTGTGTGTGCAGGTGGGGACCCCTCGCTACATGCCCCCCGAGATCCTGGACGGCACTTTAAATATCTGGGACCCCTTATCCTCCTTGCGGCAGGTGGATGTCTACTCGCTGGGTCTGCTGGTCTGGGAGATGACCACTAGATGCACTGACCTCTGGACAGGTAGGGAGCCAAGCCAGCACCGTTCACATTTACCCTGCTACTGAAATGAACCACTTCTTGCTCACATGATTTTATCCTTCTCTTCCTACCCTTCCCAGTCTCCCCAGTGCCGGAGTACAGACCTGCCTACGAGGCTGAACTGGGTCCCAGTCCCTCGCTAGACGAACTGGTCCTGCTGGTGTCGGAGCAGAGAAAACGACCCGTGCTGACCCACCTCTGCGGAGGACACATCCAGGCAAGTTGTTTCCTAGCCCTGTATCCCTGGATATCCCCTCGCAAGGTCGTGAAGAACCAAAGTGTAGAGAAGCACAGTGAAGTCAAAGTGACTGGTGCATGGCATAGCAACCCGCAGGCATGCCGAGGAAACACTGCGGGAGGTTTAGGGCCAGCGTTAGGGGCAGTGTTGGTTCTGGGAACACACAAAGCCACTCAAGACTCTCTGGTGATCTAAGGGCGTGTGCTTGTGTGTGTGTCTTTCAGGGCTGTGGCACTTTGATGGAGATTCTGAAGCACTGCTGGGATAATGACCCTGAAGCCAGACTGACTGCACCCTGCACAGAGAAGAGACTGAGCTCCCTGTAGCTGACTTTGTCAGATGGGGTCTTGCAGGATCCCCAGCGATTCAGCTTCAGCAGCCTGGCTAGCGCACCCTTGCTATTACCCTCAACGCTGTTTGAAGGACCCCTGCTACTGTCTAGAGTACACTGCCTGTGCTGTAATGCGATTGTGCAATAAAATATACCGACTGCTTGTGTTGTTTGTGTGATGTACGCTATAGCATATAAAGAATGGAAATAAAGAAAAAGTCTGGACGATAACACGAAAGTGCACAGATGCATATTTTTAGGTGTCAATACATAATTATAATTACGTGTATAACACAACCCAGCTACCGCATTCTTTTGCCCTATGCAGCTGAAACTAAACTATTTCATTATGCAAAAACAAAAGGCGTAATGCGTGCCACGGTTTGGAAGATACGCCATGCACATTTTCCATACCGTGCTATAAAGAAGAGTAAACAGTGGAACACACCCGTATCTCGTGTCTAGCGAGTCACTGGAGTCCCTGCTAGTTTATCCAATGGGCGCTCGGGGCTGAGGACGCGAGCCAATAGCAGCGAACTGAGGGTGTGTGTGGAACCGCCAGGCTTCAGGAGGGCAAGATTCCGGAAGATCAGGCAGCAGCAGCAGCAGCAGCAGCAGCAGTTCAAGCGGGCACGGTGCATCGATACGAGCCTCACCTAGGAGAGCAAAGGTAAGAAAAACCGCCTGGGATACACCCGGGCCAGGTAACCTTCCCGATTATATTCTTATATAATCATCTATTCATGCCAGACCTGCGTTGACTTCATGTACACTAATGTATAAAACCAGCAGCAATCACTAGCTAGGCAACTGTTTTTAAAAAGACTGGACTGTGTATCAAAGGCAGGTCATGATTATATAGGCTAAACTGGGAAGGGCATTTAAAAATTCGGTTGGTTATTGCAGTTCGATTATTAATGTATGATTGCATTTACCATAGGACAGAAGGATTTGTCAATGAAATGTTTTTTTTTTTTTTTTTTTTTGCAATATGTTTTACATATTTATATATATTATTTTTTTGTATTATTATTATTTGGCAAATTTCCCACGGAATGTCGTCAGTCCAAGATAGTGCCGTACTTGTCAGACTTTAGTATTGTTATAAGTTAGAATTGAAAAAAAAAAACTATTTAGCTGTAACTTTTTTGGTCATATTTAAACCTACAGCTGGAACTAAAAAACAAAACAAAACAAAAAAAAAAAAAAACCTACCCTTTAATAAATGAATATTCCCAAAGGAACTGGCGCCTTTCAAAGTAAATATTACCCATGCAATCAAATAAAAACCTAAAACGAAACTAAATGCTGAAAATATTGACTGCTGTGTTCAATGGGTACTTGGGTGTGGGACTGCAAACTGGTTTTGCTGGTCTTGTTTAACGTGTGTGTGTGTGTGGTGTTCTTGTATTTTTAGGAAGAAACCTGTTCTGCAATGTGGAATCCCAATCAAGGTACTTTTCTGATAGAAACCTCATTCAGTTTACTCTGAACAGATGGGACCAGCTCTCTAGGATGCAGTGATTTCTTTGCTGTCTTGATCCCAATCTGCACAGCACCAGTCATGCCTGGTCGGGTCCTGGTTTTATGTTCACGATGTTTGCGTTCGATCAGTAGTAACCCTTCAGGTAGAGCAGCACACTGCCCGCTCATCACAGAATCCAGATATTGAAAGATACTGGCTTGTGTGCAGGTGCTGTTTCTCATCGTATTGCTGCAGTGCTTCGGGGCTTGCTTATCAGTGACAGTGAGTTACCGACCTCATTTTAAAGTTGCCGTAACAACTTCGTGGCTGAGAGCCGTCCTGTCTCCAAGAACTACTCGCTCTGTTTATTCCTGTTCCTTCTTTTGAGATAAGAAAATGCAGAACGTTTAGCTGTTCCAAAAAAAAAAACGTCTTGAGCTTTGTAGTGTTTGTGGAACTATTCCAGTTACCATCAGGCAGGTTGAAACGCTGGATTATTTGAAGTCTAAGTTGATGTAATTGGTTGTAGCTGGGAGTGTATTATAGATATGAGCTCTCTTGTTCTGAACTCTGTACAGCGCTCTGGGATGCCATGGGGTGGAGGGTGCTATATAAAATCCTACGTGTGTTGTAATATGATATCGTGGTTTGCTCTATAAATCAGCTCAGATTAGCAAGAGTCTACAGCACTGGCGCTTTTATAAGATAAACAGTGTGAAGCCGCGCACTTTTCTACCGCAGTGTCACCTGACCACAGGCTGATTGTATTCTGGTTTGAGGAGGCTGTGATTGTACAGGATCAGAACACAAATACACACTTGGATCTGCTTGCAAATGGACCTTGTTCTTTTTTTATTTTGTCAGGTCAACCAGGAGCCTACCCCCCAGGGGGTCCCATGCCCCCTAACCCTGCCTACCCTCCCCAGGTGTGCCCCCCAGGCCCGGGTCCAATGCCCCCCCCTGGGATTCCAGGTCAGCACCCCTACCCTGGCTCTGGATCCTACCCGGGACCCTACCCTGGGGGTCAGCCCTGTCCTCCTGCTTACCCTGGGGGTCAGCCCTGTCCTCCTGCTTACCCTGGGGGTCAGCCCTGCCCACCTGCTTACCCTGGGGGTCAGGCCCCCTACCCCTGCCCCCCAGGAGGAGTTTACCCTGGACACCCCCCTAGATGTGGGGATGACCACCACAAGAAGAAGAAGAAGGACAAAAAGGCTCACAAGGAACATAAGCACGGAAAACACGGGCATGGCCCGCATGGGAAGCATGGCCCACATGGCAAACATGGGAAGGTAGGCGTGTGTACACCATCCCTTACCAAACCATATCATACCATACCAAACTATACCAAACCATACCATACCATGTCATGCCACGCCACACCATACCAAACCATGCCACACCAAACCAAACCATACAATACCAAACCAAGCCATGCCATGCCACACCAAACCAAACCAAACCATACCACACCAAGCCATGCCACACCAAACCATACAATACCATACCATATCAAACCATTCTGTTGTCACTGGAGTGAGCCTGACTGTTTACTTTGTCTCTGTATTTCCACGCAGCATTCCTCCAGCTCTAGCAGCAGCAGTGACTCGGACTGATCTGGACAGAGTGACAGAACCAACTGAAGACAGGCGCCGACGCTGAACTGCACGCATAGTCTATACACAAAACCATACACAGAGACACGAACAGTAATCACGCTGAGCAGAAGATTAACAAGCGTAGGCTTGCACTACCCCTGCCAACCAGCAGGGTGCGCTGTCTCGCCCAGTAACGGGCTTTGTTTTAACCCCTGGTTGCCTTACCGTGTGATTTTTATAGAAGTGGTTTTGATATATAGGTAGGGGGTGTTAAGCTACTGCAGAATTGTTTGTTTTAATATGAAGTGGGTTATTATTATTAATGCATTGGCGTGGGAGTTGAAAAGCCTGAACTGTCCACTGGGAGTCATATGGTGAAGCGAACCACACACCTTTAGATTGACCACCACGCTCACACAGGGTGTCTCCTTTCTGTGATTTGCTATTTGTTGCTCAGTTCTGACCTGCTGAATTAATAAAGAAAATCTATAGCCATACCACAGCAGCGTGTGCGTGTGTCATTCGGGCCTCTCATCTTTACAGCGTTTCCTGCACAAGGAGTTATGGAAGGAAGAATTTGCATTTCTGGTAGATATTCTCAGAATTGCTTCTCAAAAACGTTCACAAGCTGCATGCACAGGCCATTGTGTGAGTGATTTCAGAATCTGTACAAGGATTTTCAAAGGGGGCACAATAAGACGAGGCAGCAAAGTGATTTCTAAAACCTGATTAATGTAACCACCTCACTTGATTTATATATTTTTAAAGCGTCAACAAGTGAATACGAGACCCACTTCATCTAAAGCCTTTGAAAGCCGTATACTCGGTGACCCAAATCAGGTTTTAGAAACCACTCCCGCACGCTGCAAAGTCTCTCTTTCACAACCCTCATGCCTGAACGAACGCTACGTGTTTCTCCCTACAATAAACAGCTACTACAGAACAGACCAGTATGCAGCATTATGCATGTGAATACACCGGTGTGCTTTTACACTGAACAGCAAATTGCAACGCTGTAACGAAACCAGCACGCTTACAAACCTACACGCAATTTCTCCCAATGCAATGTTATCTAGCAGTTTATTAATTTTAATGCAATCGGCCAAATTTGTACAGACTTGTTTATTAGAATTTAAACCATTTGCCATTTCACAAAATGTGCGTATGTAGCTGTGACGTACTTGGCCAGGGTAGCCTAGTTTTCCTTCCCAACACGATTAAATACAGTTTATACAAATGACTTAGTGTTACTATAATATATATATTTTTTGATATATACACCGAAATGCCCCCCTGCTGGTAGCAGATTGCCACGGCTCATTTGCAGTTTGCATACGCAGTTGCAAAGCTGAAAGGCAGTGGGAGGGGAGGGTGAAAGGTGGAAGTTGCAAGGTACGCTTATAGTGTTGTCTTTGTGCTTGAGAGAGAGAGAGAGAGAGAGAGAGCTGCACACCACTCACCGTCTCTCTTCCCTTCTCCTTTTTAAACCCACCCGATCCTCTCCCCTTCTACCCCTGAAGACCCTACCCTCCCCCACCTGGACGCCGATCGAGACGAGTGAGCGCTTTTTCATTTTTATTTATCCTTTTTTTTTTTAATATATATATAAAGAGAGAAATCTGCGAGAGCAGGCTTTGCAGGGAGTCCCAGGCCTCACAATGCGGGCGCTGCAACAGCGTTTCAAACATAAAAAAAAACACCTCCTTTTATTATTTTAAAGAGCTACCTGTTTGTATTTAACACCGTGCATGCTGCTTTTCGTCCCTGGTCTGGTAAGAAATACATTTTGAACGTGTTTTCACTGTTAGGGTTTAACAAACTGCACGCCGCCCAAGGGATGCTGTTTGCTGGCTGCACGGATTAGGCCTCCGCGTCTGCATTGCGTTATATTGGTTTGTAATCCCGTTTAATTTTTTTTTTTAATAATGTAATGAAATCGGGTGCGTTTTAAAACCGAACTACAAAAAAAAAAAATTTAAAAAAAAAACCCCGCTACGTTTGAAAAGTTGTTTCTGCGCAGGAAATCTTTTACTGGTATGATCTCTGGAGTGAATGAGCGTGGGTCGGATTGAACACGAAACAGAGGAAAATCAAACTAACCTCGGATCTCAAGCGCATTATAAAACGCGTCTGCTGCAGCCAGTTTGAACCGAGGCCTTGTTGTTTTTGCTGCGTGTTTAATTACGCGTTACCAGCGCATCCCTTCATGCAGATTAAACTTCATTTGAATGGGGTTTATTTGTCTGCACGACCTTTTAAAAGTTTGCCCACAACGCGTTGGTAATTCCGACAAATCAAACTGTTTGCGGCGGACCATAGACTCTGACTGCAGACCGTTTTAACATCGTGGTGCGAAAAAATAATATCAGGCTTTGTCCTTTTTAAAAAATGTAACCTTGTAGCAGCCTAGCAGAGCAAACAAACACCAAAACAGCTATACACCGGTCTACAGCATCTCCACATGCATTTGCATAGAACTATATAATGTGAGATTTTGTATTGTGCTATGTTGTCGTGCTAGGGCGTTTAAGAAATAAATATTCAATATATTATAATTAACATAAAAACACTTGAAGGTACGTTTTTATGGAAACGTCACCTGTAAATAAAAGGTGTTCGGTTGATCTGGATACTGTTAAAACTGCTTCTGTAGGACCGGGTCGTTTATTTCTCTCTGGAGAAATAAGGTACTGTCCAGATTTTGGTAGGCTTTCTAAATGTTTTCAAAAGGTGGTATTTCGATCAGCTGTTTTTAATAAACAGAAGAACAACCCCCCCCCCCCCCCCCAAGCTTGAGCAAATACAGCCATGCATTTTCCATAGCCTTTATTTTTCTGCAACTTTGAAGTCGTCTTCCGCCTGTTTTCCAAATGCACCAGGCAGTGTTTGACGGGGAGCCAGTATACAATGCCAGTATACGGCTCTCCCCAGCTGTGTGTGCGCGCTTGCTTGTGCCTGTGGCATTTCTAATCTTTTTAAATGTCCTTCATTCTCTGCTTCAAAAGATTCCATTCTTGTGACCAAAGACGCCAGTTCTCGACTCTCCAGAACCTCCCTCTCCAGCTGAAGCAGCTTCGCCATGGACTCTGATGTGATCGAAGGCGGACTCAATGTCACCCTCACTATCAGACTGCTGATGCACGGCAAGGTAAAGCGAGGGCAGGACACCTACCGGGACGGGGTGGGGGCTGGGCTGCTAGATCCCTCAAACTCCCACAGCTGGGGGAGGGAAACAGAATTGAATAGCATCTGTAAATAATGGACATCTTAACTGGGGTCTTGCCAAGTCCATTCCATTGTGAGACTTTGCTCCAGTCAGGCCCATGATTCAAGTGATAGCTATGGTTAAAAAAAAAAAAAAAAATAAAATAAAATGTGTGTGTGTGTGTGTGTGTGTATATATATATATATATATATGTATATATATATATATATATATATATATATATATGTGTGTGTGTATATATATATATATATAATATAAATTATAAAATCTGCCTTGATTTTAATAAAATGATAGGTTGTTTCATTTCAAACGCCTCCTCACACACAGCAGACAGTGATGAATGTTGACTTTGGAAATGCTTTCCAGTTGGTTTTACTCCCCAGTTCCTCCACGCTGGTAGTGTTTTTGGTGTCTCAATCCAGACGGCTGTGAGATTGCAATGGAAAGTCTTTGTCTTAAAAGGTGGGGGTCAGCCCTTAGAAAGAGCTAAAATCCCCCAACACCACTCTTCAGAGAGAGAGAGGGGGAGGGAGGGAGAGGGAATATATATAAATAAATATGTGCACTTTGGTGCCTCCGAGCAGCTGCCACTGCACACTCAGTCACTGGCTTATCCAGGATTTGCGTCTAGAATCCCTCGGATCTGGGTTCTTAACATGAAGCTGTACCGTCTCCTTCAGTGCAGTGAAAATTAAAAACTGTCACGCATGCATGACCCTTGACATGCAACATGCTAACGGGTTGTTTCTATATATATTTTTTTTTTTAGGAAGTTGGAAGCATCATTGGCAAGGTTAGTATGGTTTTTATTTATTACAGTAACAGAGAATGAGGCAAAACAATCTCTTTTTTTTAAGCACAGTGGGATGTCTAGATGGGGATGTAGAGGCGAGGCAGTTCAATTTAATGCCACTTCATGTTTTTTTTTCATGTTTTAGAAAGGAGAATCTGTGAAGAAGATGCGAGAAGAGGTGAGTTGATGTGGTGTGCTGTTCGTGGTGTGTGTGTGTGTGTGTGTGTGCGTGCGCGTGTGTGCGTGTCCTGTATGACTAGGGGTGGAAGAATGCATCTGGTCTTGATGATGGGGTTCTCTTATGGTGTGTAATAAAATCAAATGTTCATGTAATGCTGGACTATTTTGTTAACTAATTGAGCTGGGGAGAGTGTGTTTTTACTAACTGCATCTCGCATGGTTTTTATTCAGAGAATTTTTTTAAAATCAGCAGTTGAACTAAGAGCTCTGTTCTTCCTTTCACAGAGCGGTGCTCGCATTAACATCTCTGAAGGGAATTGCCCAGAGAGGATTATCACGCTCGCTGGACCCACCACTGCCATCTTCAAAGCCTTCTCGATGATCATCGAAAAGCTGGAGGAGGTGCGTGTTTGTGTGCGCAGGGAATAACCTTGGAGCCTGTGAGCCTTGGTAGGCAGCGGTACCAGGAATCCAAAATATCCAGCCGTTTCAAAACGACCCAGTGCTCAGATCAATCGATCAGTATTGATTTTATATAGCGCCTCTCATAGTGGACCACCATCACAAAGCCCTTTACAAGGTAGTGAGGAACAATGCATAATAAATACAGTGAGCCCTATAATCAGAAACCCTAATATTTTCAGGCAACGCTTGGGTTATTTAATTCTGTAATTGTACAGATTGACTTGCTCCCTGCCTCACTCTCTCTCTCTCTCCTCGCCTTTGTGTTTTGTTGGCCCTCCTCTGTAACCTGCAGGACATCAGCAGCGCGATGACCAACAGCACAGCCACCAGCAGGCCCCCAGTGACCCTGCGCATCGTGGTCCCGGCCAGCCAGTGTGGCTCGCTCATTGGGAAGGGCGGCTGCAAGATCAAGGAGATACGAGAGGTAAGTGCACAGCCGTTCCTGCAGGACCGTACTCTCTCGTTTTTATCTGTAAGAAGAATACTCAATGCAGGTGTCTGAACTGGCGCTAACCAGCGTCTGTTGGTAGTTGCATTTAACCCTTTGCAGTTCGTTTATTCAGCAGTACTGTATCTAGAGCCACCCCTTGCTCGCTGTATATTTCACATACCTCTTTGTAGACGTGCACACTGCTCAATCCTCTCCTGATCACTCGTTTTATCACCAAACTCCTCAATAACACGAAGTCATTATTACTATAACATCTCCAAAAAGCTCTGATATTCGAGCGCTGGATGCAGAAGCAGCTACAAGTTTATAGAAGTCTAGTAGTGATTTTTTTTTTTTTTTTGTGTGTCTCTCCTCTCTGGGCAGTCGACTGGTGCCCAGGTTCAGGTGGCAGGGGACATGCTTCCCAACTCGACAGAGCGCGCCATCACCATCGCTGGCACCTCGCAGTCCATCATCGAGTGTGTCAAGCAGGTCTGCGTGGTCATGCTGGAGGTGAGTGTGAGTGTTACCCTTTTTTATTTTTTCTGCACCACACCACTACAAAACTCTCGCTTCGTTTCTATCGTAGAAGCCCCAGCGGCTGGCTTTGCAGACCTCCTGTTTAAACTGGCTAATCTTGAACTACCCAACCTTGCGATCAGTCAGGTAGCCCAGCTTTTACTCGCTAGTTCAGGATTAGCGCGAATCAGGGGGGGTCTGTGAAACTAGCTGCAGTTAGACAGACGTGTCTATGCAGTGCACCATTTTCAGACATTTTGTCTCCTGACTTAACCTGATTTTGGTGACCCATGCAGACTTAAATACAACTTTATGTTGGTCCCATAAAAATGTGTTTTCATCACTAGAGTAGGGATGCTGCTGATTTAGAGTTTTAAAAATGTAGGTGAAATTTGAACCCAATGTGAACTATGCATTCTAAATAGAAGTGTTTCACGTTTCTTCAAGTCCAGTTCAACACTGCACGCACAGTCCTCTACACACAGGCTTGTTGCAGTGATTTATACAATAGCCGGGGTTGGGGTAGGGCTTCGGATTTGGAAACAGTGTTTCCAAGCTGTTAGTTTCAATAGTAAAGCTGTTTTAATTAAACAGACGCTCTGGTTTCCCGATAGGAAAGTTTCTTCTCATTTTTCTCTCTTCTCTCCTAGTCTCCTCCTAAGGGGGTCACCATCCCGTACAGACCCAAGCCGTCCGGATCGCCGGTCATCTTCGCTGGCGGACAGGTACTTCTTTGGGGGGGGGGGGGGGGGGGAGTGTAACAAAACTTCTAAAGAATCGCTCCAGTATCTTATTAACCAGCAGGTGTATTAATTCTTTGAACAATATCTGACTTTGTTAGAGGCTTGATTTGGTATAATAAACGTTAGTTATTTTCTTTCTTTCTCCAATACTCCTGCTTTGCTCCTCGGCAAACACTGGGGTTCTGTCTGCCCCTCCCCCTGCATTGTGCGATTCCTAAAATGTGCTGCAGCTGCATTCCGCACGCTGCTGTGGCTCAGACAGCAAAGGAGTGGGTGGAAACGAAATGAAACGGTTTAATATGGCCTTCCCAAGAATGCATTTGCGCAAGCTCCAGCAGCAGCAGACTCTCAGGGTGTTGCGTTTTGTTATAAAATAGCAATTGTGTTAAGTGAATTTAACACTTCGTTCATGGCATTAAACATTGCCAGTCATTCTCTTGATCGGATCTGTTGCAGGAGTTTCATTTGAACTGACAGTGCAGTGTAATTAATTCAGGGGGCTGGCGGGCGGGCAGGGGGAGGTTACTGGTGAAGAAACAAAGCCACAGTATTGCAGCAGTCGGTAGAAAGCCTGTATTATCTGTTGTTTCCCTGCACTTGTGAAGTAACAGCCTGCATTGAGATAGGCACAGGCAGGAGGAGGTGATGGGCTGCAAGCACACAGGAGCGAAGCGCTCGCACGCCCTACAGATAGGTACAGGCAGGGGGTGATGGGCTGCAAGCACACAGGAGCGAAGCGCTCGCACGCCGAGCCGCTCTCCTGATCGCTTTTGTTTCTTTTTCTTCGCAGGCTTATACCGTTCAAGGACAGCACGCCATTCCTCAGCCAGATGTAAGTGCTGCTCTACTCCTTATTTATTTTCCTTTTACCAAAGGACTTCAGTGATTTGGACAGATGCAGGGGTGGAAACCTTTTCTATTTAAACCAGTTGATTAAAATATATAATATATTGCAGCCCATGTCTTGTCAACTGTCTCAGTAGCAGATCAGGTATTCCATTTATATGGTAGTTTTTGTATCCCGTGCAGGATAGGAAGCGTTCAACCTGTACGATTCAAAGCAGTAGTCGTGATGTTGCTTCTTAAAGCTGAGGTTTTAAACCAGTAGCCTTCTCCAGGTTGTAGCGCTTTGAGAAAGCCAGCAAAGTCAATCCTTTTGTGTTGTGTTTGTGTGTGTGGCTCGATGCACTGTCCTTGTCTCTGCAGTGTTACTTGGGTGTTCATCCAAGTAATACTCAAGACCCTGCTGCATAGAGACTGGAATAAAATATGAGAGATCAGTGTTAATCCAGTCTAGAAAACCTAACCTACATCACGATTTCAAAACCACATTTTTAAATTAACACAGAGTGCTGGCCACTGTACTAAAACACGAGGATTGTTGTATTGTGTTTGATTGCGTGCCTCAGCTGGGCCCCCTGCTGCTCTTGCAGAGTGTCTTGAGCTGTGCAGTGGGCTTTCCAGTGCCTTGCTGACCCTCTGCTCGCTCTCTCTCTCCCTATCTCCCTCTCTCCAGCTGACGAAGCTGCACCAGCTCGCAATGCAGCAGAGCCCCTTCCCTCTGGCCCCAAGCAGCACCGGCTTCACAGCAGGGATGGACGCCTCTGCCCAAGCCAGCTCTCATGAGCTCACCATTCCCAACGACGTGAGTGACCGCGGGGGGGCGTTCAGTCCAATTGAGTGACAGTTTTTGCCATACCATGTCTGGCTGCTGGTTTAAATAGCCCCCACCCCCCCGCCCCGATGTAGTTGGCACGCTTGCACACGCATGTAGTTGTGATGAAACGGCGATATCTGCTGTTTTTTTAAATAACGCCCATCAATATAAAGCGCAGTAAAGAAAGCTGGTAAATGTAACAACAATCAGTCTGTTGATTTATTTAATATATAGATTTTTTTTTTTTTATTGTTTCTGCGGTTATGTAGTCGAGTTGGGGCATCCTTTATCTTCAATCCCACAATTGTCTTTCTGCTTTCTTGGGGGAAAAAAATAAAATAAAATTTCGGAACAGTTTGAATAGAGTGAATGTAATCCTTCAAACAAGTGAACGCTGAAAGTCGATTTTCTGTTCTAGCGCAAACAGGAATAGATGTAGCGTTATTAAAGGCTGGATTGCGTGTTATTCAATCGCTTTCCCCTGATTTTTTTTTTTTTATAACTCGAAGGTTTCAGTCTCCATTTTTTTTTTTTTTTTTTTAACGTTATTTTTGTCGTCGTTTTCCAGCTGATTGGCTGCATCATAGGCCGCCAAGGCGCCAAAATCAACGAGATCCGGCAGATGTCTGGAGCGCAGATCAAAATAGCCAACCCGGTGGAGGGCTCCACCGACAGGCAGGTGACCATCACTGGCTCCCCGGCCAGCATCAGCCTAGCGGAGTACCTCATCAACGCCAGGTAAGAGGAGGAGGAGGGGCCAGAACTATCACTAGGAATCCAGCGCCTGAAGGTGAAAGCATGCCACTGCAGGGCAGTCTCACTCGCCCTGGGTTTTACAATGAGCTTAGGCACCTGAATTGAGTTGCTGGTATGTTTTTAAGAAAGGAAAAAAGACAATTCAAAGCTGACGGTAAAACCTGGAATGGTTTAGCACAGAGATCTCTGTATTGAGCTGCCTAGGTCTTACCCTAGGTGCTAAATACGTATCTGGCTTCTGGATGAAACAGACGGGGTGGGGGGGGGGGGTATTCCAGTCCAGGGTTTTGCTTCAGCCAGGTTTTTAAATCTCTGATTGTCAGAGATGGCTCGACGCGTTCCGAAGCCAGTTGGCTCATCTCTGGTGGGCTGGTGTCCGCATCCAGATTCATGGCTTTTATAAAAACCCAGCAGGATGTTTCGAAGGCTTAATGACTATTTCTGAATCCAGCTGGGTGCTATTGGATCACTTTCCACGTTATTCATTTATTTATTTATTTTCAATGTAACTGGTTGGCCTCACGCCAGGTAAGGTCTTGTTTGCTTCAGGCAGGTTTTCAGATATCTGATTTCACACTGTGTTGAGTTTCCTCCTCGCTGCTGCTGCTAAAAAATGAATCCATCCGGGTCGTTTCACTGTGTGTGCTTTGTCCGGAAGTGAATGAAATTAATGCAAGTAACACTGCACGCTCTTCTGCTTTTGAATGCTGCAGTGGTACACTGACAAACTGATACAGCAGAATGACCGGCTCTTCAGCAGTACACTCTGTGTAAATCTTCCGTCATGTATGCAGTGTGTTTTGCGTGTGGGGGCTCAGTTTTAGTCTGCAGATCCTGGTCTTGGTTTATCTGCACCAAAGCGTGCCTCCTTCTAGCCCGTGCCTCCTTGCTGTGTAGATTAATAACTTCCAGGACCCTTTCTTGCCTGGCGATCGTTGGCCGCTGTATTGCCGCTGCATGTCCCCCTATAGAAGCCATGCTTTCCCTGTGGGGGTAGTTTGTAACCCTGCCAGTGCTGTGACACTCTGAAGCGTCACCCTGACTTCAGTTCCCCATCAACCTTCTTGGCAGGACCCAGGAAACTAAAATCACAAATGGGACAACCCCCTTTTTTTAAATTTAAATTATTCTTGGTTTTTTCCCCCCATGCAAGATTAGGTCCTTTCCCTACCCCCCCTCCCCCCCCATGACCTTGCCACCCCTAACCCAGCCCTACTGTGTGTTCCTCTTCTCTCTCTCTCCTTCTGTCTCTGCAGTGTAGAGTCCTCTAAACCACCTTCCTCGATTCCTGAGCACGTCAGCATGAACCTCTCTCAGCCCCCCTCCTCCTCCTCCTCTTCTACCAGCCCTGCCGCTGCTGCTGCTGCTCCTCCCTCCTGTTCTCCTTCCACATCCTCTTCCTTCTGTTTCTCCACCTCTACCTCTGCAGCCACCATCACCCTGTCTTCCCTGTCTCCGCCTGGGCCCCTTTCCTCCTCCTCCTCCTCCTCCCTGCTCCCCAGCACCCCAGTCTGCGTGTCCAGTCTGCTTGGCTTGAAACCAGTCTCCTTGCTGGCACTCAACGTCTCCAGTGCTAGGAGCCCTAACGGCTCTGCCTCGGATAGCGGCTCTAACAGGCTGGGGGCCTCCGAGCATGCCTCAAACTCCAAGAAGAGGAGGCTGTCTCCTTACTAACTCTGCTGCTTGGGAGGGGGGGGGCTGGGTGGGAGGCGTTTTCAAGCAGTCTAACCCCTATTAAATGGGAGCGAACTGGAATGACTTGCATGTGTCATTTGACTTTGTGTTTTGAGAGAACCATCCACTCGAGAATGAGGAATCCCAGCATGTCTTTGTTGTAAACCCTAACCTCACTCGCATATCTAACTAGCTGTACTAGTGACAAGTGATTTCCAGCAGTGTGCTGGGGCATTGTGCGACGCCCAGTTTAAAAATTGCATTTATGCGCTGTCTTAAACTGAATGCTTTGTTCCATTAAAATGGAAAAACTAACCTGTGCTTGTCATGTCTGTTTTTTTTTTTTTTTTTATTTCTTAAAGGAGACTGGAGTCTCGCTTGCTCTAGCGTCAGTACAAGGCGTGCTCCTTCATTGTGTTTTGTAGTCTGTATTCATGTCGGCTCACGCTAGGCGGCTACTTTTAACACGTGCAGACTATTGCAAAAAAACAATTCCAATGTACGAACAAAGCAATCGAAACATCTGCGGTTCAAACTTAGTCCGCAGCACGCAGACCTCGAAGAACCACAATAAATAAGAGCTGTTTGTGGACTGAAGGAGATTTTCCCTGATTATACGAGGTTTAAAACCAGGGCACCTGATCAGATTCCACCCCTTCGTGCTTTCTCTCTCTCTGAGACCGATGTGTTGTGTGGCATTCCCTGATCATCGCAGGGTGGTGCTGTCAGCTCATCGAGACAGTTCGTTTGTGAGCTGCACTGGATTTGAACTCCAGCACTCCAGAGGTGTAGAAGAGCAGTGGGGTGTAATCTAAGAGTTGAATAATCTCTCTGCAGTTTGTGTGTGTATCCAGTGATGCTGGCTTTCTAGTTTTGCGATAAAACATTTTCATCTTCGATAACTGAAGTCCAGCATGCTAGCAGTAGCATGAAAATGATACATGGTGTAATCCAGTGTTGAATTAATATTCGGCAGAAAAATGCATTACATTATATTCCAGAATTTGACTTGAAGCAAAGTGTGGATTATGAAAAACCCGATCTGTTAAACAGTAATGTATTTGTCATGTTTAATGTGCTTATTCGAGGCTGTGGATCATCTCTCTGTTTTGAATCAATATAAAATGTTTTTTTTTTTTTTTTTAATCCCGATTTGTGCTCAGATGTGAAATCTTTTTTTTTTTTTAATTTTCTCTCTCCAATGTCGTCTCCTCTTGCTTTTAGGCTTTCATCCGAAGCTTCTGGATTGGGATCCAACTAACCACGCAGTTCGGCACGCCCCCTGTCTGTACCCGTTTCCTTCAGTGTAGATAACGCCGCTATCTGCGATCCAGAGTTTTAATTCTTATTACTTTTTAAATTAGGCTCACGCCCACATTTTTTGGTTGCAGTTTTTTTTTTTTTTTGGTCAAGCCCCGTCATTTTTCAACTTTGCATCTGTTCTGTAGTTCTTTTTTTTTTTTTTTTTTTTTAAATGTCCTTTTTTGCTGGGGGAAAAAAAAACCTTTGTTCATAGTTTGTTACACCTTCAAAAAATTGTAGAAATGAGAAATCTGAAATAGGGTTAAAAAAAAGTTATGTAATGTCAGATTTTTCTAAAAAAAAAAAAAAAATAAATAAAAAAAAAAAATATATAAAAAATAAAATGAATTTAGTTGGACAGAATTTCTGTGGTCTTTTTGTGCTCTGTTTTTGTTTGCTGTCCCAGTTCCTGCAGTGGTGAGCGTTGTAAACAAATAAAGTAGGTCATGTGTAGATTTGGACTATAACTCCTTTTATGATGATCTTAGGGATGTATTTTTTCAGAGTAAAATCTTTACAAAAAAAAATAAATTCCAAGAAACATTTATTAAAACAGAAAAAAAGTTATCCCGTTCAAAACTGATTGAGTTCTGCAACAAATGTTCCTAAATATTTAAATGCTTAAGTGAAAAACAGTAAATGCTAAATTGTGGAATATTTTGTTTTTTTGTCTCTCTTTATTATAAAGACATTGTGTTTTTATCATCGATGAATTAAACAAAATAAATGTAAAAATGAAACATCTGGCAGGTGAATTGTCCCCTTCTTGTGCTGGACAGAGCGATCTTTCAGTGGAAATGTTTACAGTCTGGTGTCCTTTGTTGAAAACATCTGTAAGATGTCCCGCTGCTCTGACCTGTGTGCGTGCTGGCTGCCAGGTTCCTGAATGCAGTGTAACCAGTAGCGTCTCAGTGAGGACCGTGTTGGTTTTATTTAAGTGATAAATGTGTATATTTACGCTAAGCTTTCAGAAATGTGGAATTTCCACAGAGAGCTGCATATTACAGGACGATGGGTACGTTTCATGGAAATCTGACAACAGCGAAACAAAAAACACAGCTTTAATTGTCATCCTATAATAATCGCAGAACTGCTTGTGAGTTTTTACACAGCAGCTTTGCCGTCAGCCTTTTGATCATAAAAATCAATAATAATGAAGTGTATTTGGAGCAGTCGTGCACGTGCCTCGTCTCGGGCAGGACTCCAGAGCGGAGCTGGGGCTGTGAGGTCATGGCTACCGTCAACTCCCTGCTGCTCGCTTTTAGATGAGAGGATGGGTGGCGGGAATTTCGGTACGGAGTTTGTTTAGCTGTTAATGGTCTGTCTTCAGAAATGAACTTGTCTGACGCCGTTTCCCTGTTCTTTCTGTTTGAGTTGCTTGTGCAGTGTTTGCATGTTTTGAAGGTATTTCCTTTCTCCTTGGCATCCTTTTTTAAATGTCTGCGTGGAGGGTTACGAGATGTGATTTCAAGATGGCATGAACGTTAAAATATGATGCCAAGTACAGGGATGGCAGGAAGACTCCTCTTGCATAGCAACTTCATCCATTCCAGGTTTTAATCTTAGCCCCAGTATATAGGCAACGAGATCAGATGTGTCTTGAGTTTATCCCTTAGTAGGAAAATTACCTTAAAATGTGTGAAATTGCACAAGTGACCCTACATAGGGTTTCATTTTAAAGATACTTTTCATAGTAAATAGTTTAGTCGTCACTTGTAGGCAGAACCCCAATCTCATAGACCTTTGATCTGATCTGGCAAAAAAAAACAAGACAAATTGATTTTATTTTTTAAAAAGAGGGCATTTTAATAAACGACAAAACAAGAGTTCAGTGCATTGCTGCCAACGAGCAGACTTTCAACCCCCGAAGCTCAACTCGACGCTTCTGCCAAACGCAGGTACGTTACCGAGGGTCCTGTCTACTGACGCAGTCACTCCTTTTCATGTGAACTGATCGCTGTCTGCTCGACGTCACCCTCTTCCACGCCATTGGTAATGGTCAGTAGCAGAGATTAGACCCTGTCTGTCTTTATCCTGCCCAGAGCTTTGTGTCCGAGGGCATGCATGAAGTAGTGTGTGGTATACTGAAGAGTGGATGAGACGGTCTGAAGAGGATCTATATTTTGTCCTTTTTTTTTTTTTTTCTTTTTTTTTTTTTTTTTTTTTTTTTTTTTTTAATATATGTATAAATTGATACAGTCGGTAGAGGATCCTTTTTGCAAGTGGGTTAGAACACAGTAGCATCGCTAATATGACGGCAGGCAAGAATGAAGACTGGCCCTGTGCAGCGCAGCACTGTGCCGAGAACGCTGCCCGAGGGGCTTCACTGTAATTAGTTTAGCAGTGAAAGCATTGCAGCCTGTCGGACACCTCCTTAAAATCTCAGCTTCTAGAATACTGCTGGCCGTGCACGGTCCTTTTCAAGTCAACTTCGTCAGCACCAGTGTGTTTCATTTACACAGTGTCGAGACATTTAAATATCTATTTACAAAAATTAAAAAATTGACAAGGTGTAAACTTAATCCCTGATATATATTCAAATAATAAATACAGCAAATAAATAAATACAAAGTTGTTCGATTGGGCTCGCCACCAAAAACATAAATAAATAACGGAAGAGCGAAAGGCTTTTGTTTTAATTTCCAATTGGAAAGCGAGCAGAGAACAGGCACCCTGGACTGGGCCACGAACAGAATGAGCTCTCGCCAGTCTTCGTGCTTCAAGCTATTCTGTGGCTCATTTCAAATATCCAATTATCTTATTTAGACCCAAGTGCCTTATTGTGCATGGAAAGATTGACAGTCCTCTATCATTGCAATGAAATTATTATTATTATTATATATATATTATATTTTTTGGTAGGATGCTTCAGAATGAACTAACGCCTGATTCCTTCTCATTAAAAGGTTTCTTAGAAGTCTTGCCCATAGGAGATAGAAAAGGCTGTTCATCCCGTTGAGGCTGCTGTTAGCACACCATTCTCCCCTACTGGGGGGGGGGGGGGGGGGGGGTGGATCTCGCTTAAAAGCACAGAATCGAAACGTTTGTCACTGTGTTTAAGTTTCTTATTTCTGAATTCAGCATGACTGGGTAATTAATTGGCACAGCTGAGGATGTTTCTTTGTAAATGAGAGGGAAGTATTTTTCTGTTGGCAGCGTGTGTACCTGTATATGCCAAATAAAACCAAATTCATAAATACAATAAAATAAATAACAGATCATTTATAAATCCGCTGATGTTAAAATAAAGTTCCTGGATTGAAGAAGAGAGAGGGGAGAGAGGGAGGGTCTCCTAGCAGGGTCCTGTCGAGTGATTTTGGGGGTGGTGTCTGTACACAGGTGAAGGGTCCTCGTGATCACCATGTGGCTGTGCTGGATGGATGGCTGGCCTCTGCACTGCCTGAGTGGTCTAGCTCTGCACTGTCGCAGTCCGAGTCGTCGTACACCAGGGGGTTCTGTAGGGGGAGACAAACGGCACAGTTAGCCAGCTGCTTTTAAAACTTCCCTAGAGCCTTGTGGAGGGTGAGAGATGCAGGGGGAGGTGGGGATGGGAGGCTGTAAAGGTTTGGCTGTTCAGACAGTACACAAGTTTGTCTTCTCTCGCTGTGATTGAGCACTGAGCTAGTAAGGAAAGAGTAGGTAATCCAAGATTAGTGACAACAGGGGTCTGTGAAACATACATTAAATAAAGATTTACAGAGGTGAAGTGGAAAGGAAGAGAGGGTGAGATGAAGCAGTGAGGGGAGGCAGGGGGGGCGATGGGGACAGGGAGACGCAAGTACCTCGTGCGCGTTGGCGCTCAGCTGCGTCTTGACCTCCCTCACGGCCGCCTCTTTCTCGGACAGCCCGTCGGAGTGCAGCAGCACGTCCACGGGGATCTCGGAGCTCTGGGACAGCAGGTCATCGGACTTGTCGTCCAGCCGCTCGTCGGTATTGGTGCTGACCACGTCGGGCGTGCCGCTGTGCGAGTGGTCACTCGTGTTGCCCTCCTCCCCGTCCGACACGGACAGGTTCTCCGAGCTGAAGGTGGACAGGGACTGGCACTTGGACATCGCTGCTGCCGGCCGCCTTTGGACACACGACATGGGCAGAAGGTTGGCTCGCTCTTACATTCCTGATTTGCTGTGACGGTCTTTTTTTTGTACTATTTGTTTCTGCTCAAGATCGTTAAACAGTTTCTTGGTATGGAGATCCAAGGCTGGTTTCACTGGCCCCAATAAGAACTAGCCCTGGGCTGCCTTTCCTATAATAAACACTGGCTATTACAATATTAACCGCTCTCTGTGAAACAGCCTGCAATTTTCTGTTTTGGGTTTATGTGGTGAAAACTGCGCTGTACTGGTTCTCTGCTGATTGTAATATAAGGCTGTGCTTTTAAGGTGTAAACCACTTGGCGCCTCGTGATGCAATCCAACCCAGATTACAATCAAGCCTATTTGAAGTAACAAGGGGGTTGCAGGGGGTTGGTTTGTTCTGAAAACGTACCTCTGTCTCCGTGGCATCTCCACCTCGCTGTCCACCTCTCCCTCCTCCTCGGACGAGACGCCACGCTTCTGCTCACAGGAAGAAACAAAGCCCACCTCGTTAATAAGAAACGCTTCTTGTGCGGACGTCTGTAATATCAGAATTTCAATAATGCTCTACCTGTTTCCTGGTGACAGCTGCCCGGTACAAGATAGCTGCCGGTGTGAGGTGCGGCTGGCCACTCCCCCCTGCCCCTCCCCTGGGCAGCCTGCCCCCAGGCCCCTCCTCTTTCTCTTCCCCCTCCAGCGGAGGGCGGGGCTGCCCCAGAGCCGAGCCCTTCCCAGCGGCCCCTCCCCTCCCGCAGGGCGAATCGGGGCTGCTGGAGAACGGAATGGAGGCGGCGTCCTCACTGGGGGTGTCGCTGCGGGGCGGAGTCTCTGTGAGGTCCTCTGTCTCAGCCTCTCCCAGCCCCCCGGAGACGCTGCGGCTGTCCCGGTCCATGCCCGCGTCGTCTTTCACCCTGCCCTCCGCCTCCAGGGTGGTGGAGATGAGGTCAGGGCTGGAGGAGGACATCTTCTTGAGCAGGAGGTCATGCTGCAGCCCCCGGAGGGCTGCGCTGGGGTCCAAGTGCATGGCTGGCAGGGGCGCAGGGGAGAGGGCAGCCTTCAGTCCCGCCAGGTCCCCGCTGCTGCCCTTGCCCGCCTTGCGGTAGCGCGGCTTGCCCCTCCGTGACCGGCCTGGCGAGGTGGAGCCCTTGTTAGGATGAGCAGGGATGGTCACCTGAGTCATTGAGGAGTCCAGCTTCGGAAGGATGACTTCTGACTTCAAGAGGTCTGGTCTAGAGAGAGAGAGAGAGAGGCTTTACCCATAGCTCCAAAACACCTTCCATCAAATCTCAAGAACATAGCGTGTCCCATAAATTGGGCAATATAGGCATCATTTATATGATGTTTTTTTGCGAAGGATGCATAGCAGTTTCATCCATTCCAGGTTTTACTACCAGCTTGATCAGCCCCAGTGCCTAGGTAACAAGCTCTGGTGTGTCGTCTTAAACGCCTAGTAAAACCAGGACTGGATCAAAGTGCTGTGCAATTGAGGAATCATCATTTACATCCCCGCTGTAGCTCCTGAGACTAAGCGACTGTGCTGTTTAATTGACTGCTGGATGTAATGTTGATAATGTTTCACACCGTGAAGATGGCTGTTTTCAGCCTCACCGCTTGTTGTGGGACGGTAGCTTTTGGGGCACGTTGCGCTTCTTGATGAGTTTGTCCATGGAGTTCGCCGGGCCGGCAGGGCGGGGGGTGTGAGGTTTGAACAGACCAGGGTGCTTCTTCTCCATAGACTGCTCCCGTCTGCGAAACAGCAGGAGCAGAGTTTAAACAAGAACTGCAATCTACTGCAGCTCTCCAGCATTACCCTGAGCCTTCATGAGCTCTAAACACTGCACTCTCAGCTCTGCAGCACTGTCATTACCAGCACCTTCATAATAATGAGCACTAATCTAACACACTGCATTTCTCAGCTCTCCAGCGCTGTCATTACCAGCACCTTCATAATAATGAGCACTAATCTAACACACTGCATTCTCAGCTCTCCAGCGCTGCCATTACCAGCACCTTCATAATAATGAGCACTAATCTAACACACTGCATTCTCAGCTCTCCAGCGCTGTCATTACCAGCACCTTGCATAATAATGAGCACTAATCTAACACACTGCATCTCTCAGCTCTCCAGCGCTGTCATTACCAGCACCTTCATAATAATGAGCACTAATCTAACACACTGCATTCTCAGCTCTCCAGCGCTGTCATTACCAGCACCTTCATAATAATGAGCACTAATCTAACACACTGCATTCTCAGCTCTCCAGCGCTGTCATTACCAGCACCTTAATATAATAATGAGCACCTTAATAATAATGAGCAAGTCTACACACTGCATTCTCAGCTCTCCAGCGCTGTCATTACCAGCACCTGCATTCTCAGCTCTGCATTCTCAGCTCTCCAGCGCTGTCATTACCAGCACCTTAATAATAATGAGCACTAATCTAACACAGCGCTGTCATTACCAGCACCTTGAGCACTAATAATAATGAGCACTAATCTAACACACTGCATTCTCAGCTCTCCAGCGCTGTCATTACCAGCACCTTCATAATAATGAGCACTAATCTAACACACTGCATTCTCAGCTCTCCAGCGCTGTCATTACCAGCACCTTAATAATAATGAGCACTAATCTAACACACTGCATTCTCAGCTCTCCAGCGCTGTCATTACCAGCACCTTAATAATAATGAGCACTAATCTAACACACTGCATTCTCAGCTCTCCAGCGCTGTCATTACCAGCACCTGTCAGCTCTAGCGCCATTACCAGCACCTTAATAATAATGAGCACTAATCTAACACACTGCATTCTCAGCTCTCCAGCTGCTGCACCTTAATAATAATGAGCACATTACCAGCATTCTCAGCTCTTGTCATACCTTCATATAGAATCTCTTTGTGACGTTATTTGAGCACTAATCTAACACACTGCATTCTCAGCTCTCCAGCGCTGTCATTACCAGCACCTTAATAATAATGAGCACTAATCTAACACACTGCATTCTCAGCTCTCCAGCGCTGTCATTACCAGCACCTTCATAATAATGAGCACTAATCTAACACACTGCATTCTCAGCTCTCCAGCGCTGTCATTACCAGCACATTAACAGTAAGGAGCACCAGTGTGGACTCTCCGCTCTCCGCTCTCCAGGGCTGTGTGGCTCACCTTTGCAGCTCTTGCTCTTTCAGTTCGAGCTGCAGCATGACTGCGTTGAGCTCCATGTAGAGGTTGTTGGCTCTCTCCAGCTTCCTCTCGTAGTGCTCGCGAATATCCAGCGCATGCCTGCCAACAGAAAAGAGAGTTACTGTCGCTGTCCGGATAAAATCGCAGGCAACGGCTTCCCCCGCAGGACGGCAGGGTTGAACAGCAGTTGCATTTTCAGCTGTCGGATAAGTATGAGCGAGATCATCTTTAACTCCTATTCGTTGTGACCTCTTCCCTAATTAGGAGCTTTTTTTGTTCGCATTTCGCTTAAAACAAAACCACTGCCGATGCTCTCTCCGGCAGGAGATAGGGAGGGACCCGAATTCAAGACATTTTCCAATGTCCCACAAATCAAATTATTCTGCCCGTCCTTATTTTTGCCACGAAGCGCACGAAACAGGATTTGAAATGTACTGACGGGTCAGATCCGGTTATCCAAATTTTTAGTTTCCTCCTTGATACTCGAGTCGCTCTCAAATGTATTTTTAAGAAGAAGCCATTTGAACAAGCGCTCAATTCCTTGTGGACCATAAGGGGTTAAGCATATGTTGCAAACCATCCCCAAAGCCACTGCAGAAATAGATTGTATACGAGAGAGAGTTGATTGTTTTTAGTTTTTCTACTGTATCGCGATTCTGCTCCAGCCCTGCAGGGCGGCGCTCTCTCTCGCTCACCTCAGCTCCTCACGCCTCCGGTTGACGAGTTCCTCGTCCAGCCTGTGCAGACACGTCCCCTCAGACTTGATCTTTTCAAAGTGCTGCTTCACTTCCTCGCGCCACTCCGCCTGTGCAGGGGACGAGGGAAAGGCAGAAAATCAACCAGGGGGCATTGATCACAACGGCACTACATCTTATACAGATTAATCAGTAATCATTGAAACCCTTCGATACGTGTCCCTATTGCACCTCTCCAGTAGGGGGCTCCAGAAGACCGGGGCATTAACGGCAGACTTGTCTAAATCAAGGTTTTTGAATTTAAAGAGATTTCTCAAGTGCTCCTCAAGGTCATTCCCAGTGCTCCGTGCCAACTCAGAGCTCGCTGTAACCTTCAAGTTTTACTGCATCCAGCAAGGATCAGTCTTGATAGGGGTGGGTGGCAGGGAGGGGTGTTGATTAAGCTAATGGAAGTTTCTGCGTGTCTGCCAGAACGCCTACCCCTCTCTCTCTGACTGCCAGTAAAGCAATCAATCGCCCTGGTCACCGGACCTCTATTGACGTCACAGCCTCAAGGAGGAATCAATCAGGGGATAAGGGAGGCTCTCTTTCATTTGCGTTACCAGATCTAATCAGAGAGTGCAGGAGGAACAAGAAAGGGAAAGGAGGGAGCCGTCCAGCCAGTGGAAGGACAATATACAGGACTGGCAAGATTTGCAGCAGTATTGCATAGTTTAGCATGGTTTGCCATGATTTGCAGATATGCTTTACCATATCTCTCTGGGCTTTACCATGCTGCCAGTGTGCTCTGTTACACTTTGTTGTGCTTTTACTGTGGGAAACTTTTAGAATGCTTAATTTACCATGTTTTGTTTTTTTTTGATACACTTTACAATGCTTTACCATACCTCTGTGCTTTATTATACTTTGCTATGCTTTTACTGTGGGTAGTCTTTCTATGGGAAAGTGGCTTGGGCTTGGGGTATATCCACACTTTCTGTAGCTGCTAGATCTTTGAGCATCGATGACACAGAGAGGGTACCTGATGGTTCCAAGTGGGAGACGAAGCCTCTATTGTGACACAAGCCTGGCCATCAAAACACAAAAAATAAACAAGCTAGTGTCCGGCAGTGCTGCCGGCTCGCACCTGAGATTTGAAGTAGGTCTCTTGGGGGGTGGAGAGTAAGTCCGCGGAGGCGATGTCCAGGTGCAGCAGGATCTGCCGGAACGACGGGCGGTTCCGCGGCTTGCAGTTCCTGCAGGGAGGGAGAACGGGCAAACGGATCCCGGAGAAACCAGTTAACAGCGTCCCAGAGCACGGGACCAGCCAACCTTGCACGGCGAGACTTTAAACCTTAAAGATTACTCACAGGGGCTTACAAACTGGAGCATCGGTCAGGGAGACCCGTTTCTCTACTAAACTGGGATCTCAAACCCTTCACTAATACTTTGAAGCCCTCAGGCTGCTGATAGAGAGAGAGAGCTGCCTGGGGGATGATTCTACAGCGCTTTTCTCTTGTCTCCCCTGGCCCGTTCTCACCAGCACTGTCGCAGCAGAATCTTGAAGCCGTCGGGGCAGCTCTCTGGGATGGGCAGCTGCAGGCTGTTGTTCCCGACGCCCCAGATGATTGCTGAGGAGTCAACGTCCTTGTAGGGGACCTCGCCAGTCAGCATCTCCCATAGGACCACCCCGAACGACCTGCAGAGCGAGAGAGACCAGCGTGGGTGAACTATACACCGGCAGAAAAACTGTAGTGACTGCATTAAAAACTAGAAATCTTTAATTGTTGGGAGTAACCGCTACGCCACGCTGCCCGCCTCGTTCCCTCCATCCAACCTCCCAGTCCCTCCAGTTCACTCACACAGCCTGTTGACTTACAAGAAACTATTTAGACTCCTGACTCCCAGAAGAATTTAAATCGAGTTTCTTTAGTTGGCTTGTTGTCCCATTGGGCAGCAGCTGTTCGTTTTCATTTTTAATGTTGCTTCGGGGTTCTGAAAAGCCCTTTGCGAAAGGAACAGGATTCAACATCGCTCCAGTTCACTCACACAGCCTGTTGACTTACAAGAAACTATTTAGACTCCTGACTCCCAGAAGAATTTAAATCACGGTCCAGGAGGGCCGATCCACCCCAGGTTCAGGTAGCTGTTCGTTAACTATTCAAGGGTCTGGTTCGATGGACCCCCTTTCTCATTTGGGGGGGAGGCCCCCACGACCAAGCAGCTCGTCTCCGCATCACCTTAACCTCTGGTCCCCACGGCAACGTGCTAATCCCCCGCAAAGCGAGGCCTGCAGCTGCAGTAACGAGGTAATGATAGCCCCGGTAATTAGAGCCTGTGTCGTGGGCCGGCCCGCCTTACTGTGACAGGCTGCATTAGAGAAGAAAGCTCTCCGTGGGTAATTAAACTGCGGCTGCTTTATTAGATTTCATTCACAGCCTCTCTTCACCCTCACAGAGAGGCTGGGTGTGTATCAGTGTATCTCTGTGGTCTATTTTAATGATCTAAACAGCGGTGTATCTTAATACCACTGCTGTTTATCTCTATATTAAATATACATGCTGTAAAATGCGTGCGTGCGTGGGCTTAGGGGGTCAAAAAACACCCCACAAGGGGCACTACAAACCTATGAAGACACGACCCTGTCATGTTTAAACACATTCTGACTACACTTCAGCCCTATTTCCACCCATGCCTCTCGGCGGTTTAGTACAGGAAGTCCACCCTGCAATGGAGTCCATGTCCTCGTAAAAAAAACAAGCAAGCGTGTGTTGAGATGGGGTTTCCCAGGCTGGGAGCGCTCTGTTAGAATAGCTTCATAATCTGCACTTGTGGAAACAGATTAAAGGAAGTCTTAGCAGATGAGTCACAGGGTTTAATGGCTTCATGAAGGCCACAGCTGAAACGCTGTCCATGTTTCACAGCGGTTTCACCTTACCAGTTTAGAGTGTTTTTGAAGCAGACAATGCAAAGGCAATCAAGATGTAAGTGATAGAGCAGTCCGCAGTTTAAAAACCAATGCATACTTCTGAAATCCGTCACATGCTGCGGCTTCAGTAGAGCTCTGGGAATCATGGCTAAGTGCAACTGGTACACCAAATTGCAACCATTAACATTGGACGTGATCCCCTGTCCCTCTTTGACCAGCTCCTTACCAGATGTCCACCTTCTCGGAGACCGGTTCATTGCGGATCACCTCAGGAGCCATCCAGGCCACCGTACCAGCGAAGGACATCTTGGTGCTCTTGTCACTGAGCACCCTGGAGGTGCCGAAGTCAGAGATCTTCACCAGGTCATCACAGGTGATCAGCATGCTGAGAGACAGAGACACAGAGTGTTAGTGATCATCAGAGATCTTCAACCAGGTCATCGCAGGTGATCAGCATGCTGAGAGAAAGAGACACAGAGTGTTAATGATCATCAGAGATCTTCAACCAGGTCATCGCAGGTGATCAGCATGCTGAGAGACAGAGACACAGAGTGTTAATGATCATCAGAGATCTTCACCAGGTCATCGCAGGTGATCAGCATGCTGAGAGATAGAGACACAGAGTGTTAATGATCATCAGAGATCTTCAACCAGGTCATCGCAGGTGATCAGCATGCTGAGAGACAGAGACACAGAGTGTTAATGATCATCAGAGATCTTCACCAGGTCATCGCAGGTGATCAGCATGCTGAGAGACAGAGACACAGAGTGTTAATGATCATCAGAGATCTTCACCAGGTCATCGCAGGTGACCAGCATGCTGAGAGACAGAGACACAGACTGACAGAGAGTGCTAATGATCGTTTACCCTGGCCTCTCTGAATCAATCAAAACTCAAAAAATCAATCAATCAAAACTTTTATTTATCCAGATGAGGGCAATCATCCCCTCACTGCTATAGTATAAGGAAGATATCAGAAGTCAAGTTGCCATGAAGGAAAGCTGTGTGCAATAGAAAACCTGCAGCTTGGTTTCTGGCGCAAACTTGGTGGTAAATGCAGGTAAGTGAACAACTTGATCTCATTGCAACCAATGGAGGTGTGACTTACAACATTTGAATAATATTTCTATACAATATCTGCCTCAGGACGGTATTATCTGGAGATCCAGCTGGGCTGTACCACCTATGCTGACTGCGGGGGGGAGAGCGGACTCACTTGGGGGACTTGAGGTCCCGGTGGATGATCTTGTGCAGGTGAAGGTAGTTCATTCCCCCCGCGATGCCCATGGACCAGTCCACCAGCAGGGAGGGAGTGATCTTGCGGCCGGCTCGCATAACCTCATAGAGCTGGCCCTGGGCACAGTATTCCATGATAAGACAGAAACAGGGAGCCTGTGTGCACACACCCCTGTGAGAGGGAGGGGAGGAGGAGGGAGAGGTAGAGATAGAGGGGAAGGCAGAGAGAGGGAGAGGTAGAGAGAGGGACCAGTTAGATATACATATAAAAAAACGTAATTTTATACAGTTAAATAGTCACAATTCATTTGCTCAGAAGTAGAGGGTGATCCTTAATGGCATTTTGAATGATTATTAGAAATGTTTGAAGTGGGGAAATCATTTTAAACGATGAAATGATTTAAGAAACTGTTTCAACAGCCACCCAGCACTCTGGGTCCTGTTTTAAAGCATGTTGGCAGGGATGGGAATAAGACTCCCATTGCATAGCAGCTTGATCCTTTCCTGGTTATACTAGGAGTTATAATCAGACACACCTGAGCTTGTTACCCACTACACAAGCTGGTAGTAAAACCTGGAGTGGGTGAAACTGCCTCGCAACAGGAGTCTCGTTTCCATCGTTGCATCGTTCATTTGCACAGTAGAGCAAAATCATATTCGAAAGTATTTCAAAGAAACGACGCAGGAGTGGTTTAAGAGAGAGCGGTTTCTCAGCCCTCGAATCAATGGGGGGGGGGGGTACCCACCTGAAGGTGATGATGTTGGGGTGCTTGAGTTTACGCAGGTTTCGGATGTCCGTCTCCTTGAGCTCCCGGACCTTCTTCACAGCCACCTCCTCGCCGTGCAACTTCCCCAAAAACACGGCGCCCTGCGCGCCGCTCCCCACCCACTGCAGATCTGAGATCTCCTCGAACGGGACCTCCCAGTCCTCTGGAGAGGGGAGAGGGCGGCACTAGCAAAGGGGGCTGTACACCAGGGCGAGGTTCATGCCAGCACACTCGCCTCTCCAGTGCCAACATCTGTTACACATACTGTAAGTATTTCTACATTCCTCCCTGACTCATTTGCAAAGAAAAACACAACAAGGCTACGACCGTGACTGGTAACAAGGTGCTTCTTAACTCTGCTGACAACGACTGCAAGCCGCACAGGGCTGACTGGTGAATAGACCGCAGCAGCAGCTTGCTGTCTTGGGTTCCAGCTCTGCAGTCTGCCCCTGTCATGCTGAAGGATGTAATCTGCTTTGTGGGATGCGCTTAGGCAGTAAATCCTGCTCAGGGCCATTGTGTTTGGAGCTGGGATTCAGTGCTGAGTCGTGGAGAGGGAGGAGGAGGAGGAGGAGGAGGAGGAGGAGGGGAGGGGAGGGGAGGGGGGTTAGCTAGTCCCCTGGCCTGATTTCAGGGCACTGATTCAGGACGGCTGGATCTCTGGCTGTAGGGAATGCACCGTGGGGAATCCAGAGTTAATTGCAGCCGTGAATCCTAGACACCTGAGGTAGAACACACCGAAGGGTCCACTGAATTATAATGCAGTACAGCATGGCAGGGAGAAGTAATGGGCTAGGATGATGCAGAATCAAAAGGAGGGTTAAAGCACTTAAAATAGTTTCAATGTATCGATCAGCCTGGAGCAAAACCCCCGCGTCCTGTAAGGTCTGGATTGAAGGAAATTGGGCTGGATTTTGAGTGTGTGTTTACAGAGAGGAATGAAATGACTTTTAATGCACTAAACTGCTCCTTCCTGCAGCCAGCCCCCAGGTTCAGCGTTAATAATGGCGATACAAAGTTACAGTTTTTGACGTTGGTGCGTTTGTTGTTAGCATTAAAAACTGCATCTCCGTGTTATTTTGTACTTTAAATGCAGCCGCGAGGATAACGGTGCTGCGATTCCAATGCAGTAAACGGGATTCGAAACAGGGAACAGCTCGGCCCTTTCACCGAGCGTGTGTTTCAGTTTGTGCGTCGCTGTGCGTGCGTGCGTCTGCGAGTCAGTGTGGGTGTGTTTGTGTGTGTTTTGTGAGCGTGTGGGTGCGTCAGAGCTGTGACTCTGCTGTGCTAATCGAGCTGAGAGGGATGGGAATGCAAGGATGTGTGCGTGGACATGAATTATACATGAAGAGCATTAGGCTGTCCCCTGAGACCTGAACAAGAGCTGTTATTGTCAGGGTTACAGCGGGCTGGCAGGCAGGCGGGCTATCTGTGTGTGTGTGTGTGTGTGTGTGTGTGCGTGCGCAAAAGTCCACAGGCAATGCTTCAAAATAAAGGCAATTCACAAAGTCAGCTTGTTTATGTGTCACAGCTGCAGAGCCACAAGCCTGCCCGCCACTGCCTCACTCCACGAGCCAAACACATCTATTACACACCTGCTGCTACCTGCAGAGCGAGGCTCAGCTACAGCTCAGGAGCCCAAACACAAATTAAAACCTCACTCCACCGCCCAGTCCCTCAGCTCTAACCACTAAGCCACGCTGCCTTCTCTCTCCCAGTCCCTCGTCTCTAACTCTAACCAAAAGCATCTTAGTTTTCTTTTAGTGGCATATTCAAACTCAACAGAAGGATCACCTCTTCCGCCCCTCCAAACGGTGTGCTAGGCTACCTTCCTCCCCCCCTCCCACACCTTTGCATCCAGTCCACACAGCTTCTCTCCATCCCAGTCCTTTATCTCTACCCACTAATCCACACTGTCTCCCTCCCTCCCAGCCCCTCATCTCCGGCCCCCTCTCCCGATCTCTTACCCTGCTGGTGGTGCTGTTTGTGCTCTGTGGAGTAAGCTTTCCCAATCATGGTCCAGACGGGTTTGAGGCAGCCAAACAGTCCCTCCAGGAAGCCGGCCCCCGACTGACACTGAATCCTGCCCTCGTCCGATTGGCCCCGCACGGCCCCTCCCTCGGCGCGGTGCCCCGCCTCCGCCCCGCCCCCAGCCTCGTTCTCGTGCAGCTTCAGCACGCTGTTGGCAAAGTGCTCGGGGGGCTCATCGCTGGGGGTGGGGCTGTGGCCCCCGCACTGCCCCGCCCCTCCTGGCTCCATTTGCAGCACGTTGCGCAGGACACACTGGGTGGGGGTGAGGTCCTTCTCGGGGGTGCAGGGGGCGGTCTCGGGGTCCAGCCTGCGGAACGGTGGCTCCGACAGGGAGGTGCTGAAGCAGGAGAGGGAGGGGGACGGGGCTCTGGGTTCGTGGATGCAGGCCATTGGTGGCGGAGAGAGGGGCGGGGATCTGCAGAGAGACAGCCAGGAAGAGACATTATCACTGATAGGCATGCTGTTTACAATCGCTGTGTGGTTTAAAGCACCCCAAGACGGTTTAGACTCTCGCTATCCTATTCCCATTGTCTGCTTGTTATAAATGACGTTACATATCAAGCTTAAGAAATCGCAGTTACAAATTTGTCAAAATGCCACCGCCTCTTATTCTATGTATTGATATCATTCCTATGCACAAAACATGCAGCGAATTCTAATGAAAAAAAACAAAACACTACTTGCATGTTTTCTAGAAGTACTGCCCTGGCATATTCAAACTCTCCAGAATCAAAACTAAATAAGTTCAAACTGTCTTAAAGTTAAGATTGAGGCTCAGATTTCCCACACTAAAACAGAACCTAGCTAACCCATTCAAGCACACACGATAAATCATAAACCACACACGTACACACACTCACACTGACACACAGAGAGACAGAGACAGACTAAACACTCACAAAGACACACAATCACACACACACACACACACAGACAGATGCAAACACTCACAGACATACAGTCACACACACACTCGCACAGCTGCATTGCAAGTGAGGGCTTCCCCCACTGATCAATCCAAACATGCCCTTGACTCATGAAATCTGCAATGCAAACACATGCGCTGTAATCAAGGTGTGCTGCGTTTATCCAATCCTATCAGGTCAGCTTCTTCACGTCATGCCTCTAACAGCCTCATCCTTCACCGTGCTGTTTAGCAACACGAAGAGATCTGCAGAGAAGTTTCTCAAGAAGCTCGATTAAAGCACAAAGTGGTCTAACCCGTTCACACGAGTCCCTGTTCTTGCTGTAAATTCTCCCACACAGAGGTTTTCATGCGGGGAGGCATATAAAGGATATACAGGGCAAGTATATTCAACAGCTGCTTGGACTAAGGTTCTTGGCGTCGAGGGAATCTGTAATTAATAAATACTCAGTAATTACATGTTGACCGTGTTTTATTCTGAAACACCTGCCCAATGGTATGTGTTAGACTCACCGAAACAGTAAGATTGGACAGCAAGATGCGATTGCTTTCTCAGAGCGTGTTAATCACTATGAAAATCGCCTGCTGGTCCTATCTTTAAAAACGAATAGTATAGAGGGGGGTGGCTAAGCATTGTATCCGCTGTGATACACAGTCGGCAGTTACAGGGTTAAACGCTCCTGGAAAACCAAGTCTAGTTTTTACTGCAGTCTGACCGCCGTAAATGTGACTCTCTGTCACTGCCGCATCAGCGTTTTCGACTGAATATACAGGACGTGGGTGTCGAGTTATACAGACTGCAATCTCTATCTATCTATCTCTCTCTCTCTCTCTCTTGTACACGTCTGTCTGGTCCCGTGGGACCGACTCCCTCCGTTCAATGACAGCCGTCTGCATTGCTTTAAATTGGGCACAGGGTCGAACTGGCCCCTCAGCTAGCCGGGTATTTGAAGCACCTCTTCCCGCTTAGAAGCAAGGCAGGTGGCCGTGGGGTTGGGGGTTGGGGAGTTGGTGATCAAGGGGTTTTTATTGCATTGTAATGCAGCCAGCCATGCACAGACCCGCGTGAAAATGCATCGCAGTAGTGCATGCACGCACAGCCCTCACTCGCACTCTGTCGGAAGGAACTAATGCCGTTATATCTGTTTACATAACCCCTGCTGTGCACGTTTTAACACAGAAGACACACGAGTCGATTAATAAAATCGCGTTTCTTTACAAATTCAATTGTTTACCTGCTTTTTTCTTGCTACTTCGAGGCAAAATAACCCATCTTGCTGTCGCTAGAAGCGCTGTATGCAGATGCTCTTCTCAAATACAGTAACCCGATGCCCGTTTTATCTCCTCACTCCATCTCCCAAGACGACGATGCGACGATTACTAGCATGCATGTGTTTTCTACCCTGATCGCTTGTATTATTTCCTTCTCTGCATTTGATAATTTTGCTATCTGGCTCCTCCGAGCCTTTGCCGCTGTGTTGGTCGGGTCCCTGCGGCGCTATAAGCTTCATACACCGGGGTTCACTCGCTACAGAGTCCCTGCCTCGCTGTCAAATCTCCAGTTTTTATTAATCAACAAACACCCGCCCCCGCGCCCGCCCTCCCCTTGGGCTTGCGAGCCGGCCAATCACGGCAGAGCATCGGGAAGGTGGCGCTGTCCAGTGTTCTTAGTGCTGCAGGTAATTCCAATCGAGCGCGTTTCAGTCTGTGTACACTGGGCATATGCTGTGTGTGTGTGTGTGTGTGTGTGTGTGTGTGTGTGTGTGTGTGTGTTTCATGAGTGATGTCACCCTGCAAACACGCAGCAGGAACGGGGGGTGAATTACTCTTCCTTCCACCACCACCCTGTTTAATCTGATGGACTTTATCCCTCTGATCTCATATCTCTAAACAGACGGCTGTAGCTTTATAAGGATTAAACCTCTAGAAAGCTTCGAAGCTGCACACTGTTCGTGTGCTGTCGTGTCGGGAGCATTGAATGGCTGTGCAGAAACGTCCTTGCATGTGAGAGTTTTACTCTTGTAATTAGAGACACTTTCTTTCTTCCCCTCTCTTCGATCTGGGTCTTATCAGAGGGTTTAAGGTCGATTGAATGGTAGGTCTAGAGATTCTGCAGTGACCTCATTCACACAATCAAACAATGAAAAAGCCTGGATTGCAGAACTGGGTACCACTAAATCATTGCTGCCCTGATCCTGTCCTATATAGCATTGCCTAATGATTTTCAATGACAGGCAGACAGACAGATGCATAGCAAAGTATAATACATCATAGGTTTCTTCTAGTTTCAGTAACACTGATGAAGGCGCTAGCATTAGAAACGCCTGTCTGCTGGACTCGGTTTCTTCTAGTTTCAGTAACACTGATGAAGGCACTAGCATTAGAAACGCCTGTCTGCTTGACTCGGTTTCTTCTAGTTTCAGTAACACTGATGAAGGCACTAGCATTAGAAACGCCTGTCTGCTTGACTCGGTTTCTTCTAGTTTCAGTAACACTGATGAAGGCACTAGCATTAGAAACGCCTGTCTGCTTGACTCGGTTTCTTCTAGTTTCAGTAACACTGATGAAGGCACTAGCATTGGAAACGCCTGTCTGCTTGACTCGGTTCTTCTAGTTTCAGTAACACTGATGAAGGGACTAGCTCTGCTTTACTTAGCAGCTCACCTGGAATGTTTCTCTAGATTCTCAGTTTCAGCTCCCTACAGGGAGTCATTCTTCACTGATATCCTGATACAGTGTGGATATGAATGGGCTCCATACATCTGCCATCAGGTAATCTCCTAGTCTTTCATACAGGAGGAAGCTGACATCATCACACACACACACGACAAATGATTTCTTTTTAAGTGGCAGTAATTTGGAATTAGCTTCTCTGGTTTCAGGTATGATCTCATTAACGCTCGGCAGTCTGAGAGGTTTCATTCATAGAAACAGGGGTGTGGGGAAGGGGGGGGCATGGTGAGGTCTCGGGGGAGGAAGCAAACAGGCACTTTATTTAGCATCCTGATGTGAGATCACATCGGATCTATAGGGTTCCCCCAGCCACTCCGTCGCCAAGGTTCGACCCCCCCCCCCCCCCCCCCCCCCCCCCCCCCTCACTCTCTCACACACGATACAGAAGGATTGTAAAATACAAACAATGGGACGTGTTCCCCTTTAAGGTGTCAGTGATTACCTTTGATTCTAACGGGATTTTTATTAACACACAGCTTCTGCTCTTGCTCTCGATCTGTTTGTTGCATTCTGTGCACAGAACTGGAAACCAGACCTTGTTCAGTGCCCTGTTGGGTTACATTCTCCACAGGTAGCTATGAAGGCATAGCCTGCCTCTACACACACACACACAAACACACACGCTCAGTGAGCCAGCGAGGTAAACTCCTGCCAGCACACGTGACGTCAGAGTGTGGATGTGACATGATCACAATTTCAATGTCAGTCGATTTTGCTGAAATAGCGCCTTTCATCCCACAGCATCTCAAAGCTCTTTGCACGTTGCTTAAAACAGAAAGGAGCATGCAGTATCAAGAAGCAGCAATAAAATAATAATAATAATAATAATAATAATAATAATAATAATAATAATAAATTAAGAAGAATGATAATGATTAAACAGGCGCATCAAACAAAGAACATGTTTTTTTTTTTTTTCTTGGAGCAAGGCTCGGCCGTTTTGTGCCGTTACAAATGGTTCTTGCGTTTGCATTTGGCATAAAAGCTTGCACATTTGTATCGGTTTATACAGAATTAGAAACTCATACTAGCCCTTGAACGCTGCACTCAGCCCTGCGTTTCAGAACTGCCTTTGTTCAGGCATATTATTGAAATGAGTCCGGTTTATAGCTGGAATATCTGGAACAGAGTCTTCCAGAGAGATGGTTTCAGGTGTGCAGTGATAGTTAGTCTTCATTGGGATTCAGTGCAGGTGTGTGTGAGAGAGAGAGAAGGAGAGAGACAGTGAGTCAGGCTGGAGTAAGGGTCTAATATTAAACCTGTGACTTCACTCTCTGGGGCCGCTGTGAATCTGTTTCCAAGGCAATGGAGCCCTGCCTCCTGGCCCCGCCCCCTTCTCCATCAGCACCCGCTTTCCAGGAAGAGGTGTCAGAT